>NW_027030821.1:0-2817 GCF_034236695.1 Oncorhynchus nerka
GGTGGGGTCTATACTGTAGGGTAGGGTGGGGTCTATACTGTAGGGTAGGGTGGGGTCTATACTGTAGGGTAGGGTGGGGTCTATACTGTAGGGTAGGTTGGGGTCTTTACTGTAGGGTAGGGTGGGGTCTTTACTGTAGGGTAGGGTGGGGTCTTTACTGTAGGGTAGGGTGGGGTCTATACTGTAGGGTAGGGTGGGGTCTTTACTGTAGGGTAGGGTGGGGTCTTTACTGTAGGGTAGGTTGGGGTCTATACTGTAGGGTAGGGTGGGGTCTATACTGTAGGGTAGGGTGGGGTCTATACTGTAGGGTAGGGTGGGGTCTTTACTGTAGGGCAAGGTGGGGTCGTTACTGTAGGGTAGGTTGGGGTCTATATTGTAGGGTTGGGTTCTTTACTGTAGGGTAGGTTGGGGTCTATACTGTAGGGTAGGGTGGGGTCTTTACTGTAGGGTAGGGTTGGGGTCTACACTGTAGGGTAGGGTGGGGTCTTTACTGTAGGGTAGGGTGGGGTCGTTACTGTAGGGTAGGTTGGGGTCTATATTGTAGGGTGGGTTCTTTACTGTAGGGTAGGTTGGCGTCTATATTGTAGGGTAGGGTGGGTTCTTTACTGTAGGGTAGGTTGGGGTCTATACTGTAGGGTAGGGTGTGGTCTTACTGTAGGGTAGGGTGGGGTCTATACTGTAGGGTAGGGTGGGGTCTATACTGTAGGGTAGGGTGGGGTCTTTACTGTAGGGTAGGGTGGGGTCTTTACTGTAGGGTAGGGTGGGGTCTATACTGTAGGGTAGGTTGGGGTCTATACTGTAGGGTAGGGTGGGGTCTTTACTGTAGGGTAGGGTGGGGTCTATACTGTAGGGTAGGGTGGGGTCTATACTGTAGGGTAGGGTGGGGTCTATACTGTAGAGTAGGTTGGGGTCTTTACTGTAGGGTATGTGTGGGGTCTTTACTGTAGGGTAGGTTGGGGTCTATACTGTAGGGTAGGGTGGGTCTTTACTGTAGGGTAGGGTGGGGTCTATACTGTAGGGTAGGGTTGGGGTCTATACTGTAGGGTAGGTTGGGGTCTATACTGTAGGGTAGGGTTGGGGTCTTTACTGTAGGGCATGTTGGGGTCTTTACTGTAGGGTAGGGTGGGGGTCTATACTGTAGGGTAGGTTGGGGTCTATACTGTAGGGTAGGGTGGGGTCTATTACTGTAGGGTAGGGTGGGGTCTTTACTGTAGGGTAGGGTGGGGTCTTTACTGTAGGGTAGGGTGGGGTCTATACTGTAGGGTAGGGTGGGGTCTTTACTGTAGTGTAGGGTGGGGTCTATACTGTAGGGTAGGGTGGGGTCTATACTGTAGGGTAGGGTGGGGTCTATACTGTAGGGTAGGGTGGGGTCTATACTGTAGGGTAGGGTGGGGTCTATACTGTAGGGTAGGGTGGGGTCTTTACTGTAGGGTAGGGTGGGGTCTTTACTGTAGGGTAGGTTGGGGTCTATACTGTAGGGTAGGGTGGGGTCTTTACTGTAGGGTAGGGTGGGGTCTATACTGTAGGGTAGGGTGGGGTCTTTACTGTAGGGTAGGTTGGGGTCTATACTGTAGGGTAGGGTGGGGTCTATACTGTAGGGTAGGGTGGGGTCTATACTGTAGGGTAGGGTGGGGTCTTTACTGTAGGGTAGGTTGGGGTCTATACTGTAGGGTAGGGTGGGGTCTATACTGTAGGGTAGGGTGGGGTCTATACTGTAGGGTAGAGGTGGGGTCTATACTGTAGGGTAGGGTTGGGGTCTATACTGTAGGGTAGGGTGGGGTCTATACTGTAGGGTAGGGTGGGGTCTATACTGTAGGGTAGGGTGGGGTCTATACTGTAGGGTAGGGTGGGGTCTTTACTGTAGGGTAGGGTGGGGTCTATACTGTAGGGTAGGGTGGGGTCTTTACTGTAGGGTAGGGTGGGGTCTATTACTGTAGGGTAGGTGTGGGGTCTTTACTGTAGGGTAGGGTTGGGGTCTATACTGTAGGGTAGGTGTGGGGTCTTTACTGTAGGGTAGGGTGGGGTCTATACTGTAGGGTAGGGTGGGGTCTATACTGTAGAGTAGGGTGGGGTCTATACTGTAGGGTAGGGTGGGGTCTTTACTGTAGGGTAGGTTGGGGTCTATACTGTAGGGTAGGGTGGGGTCTATACTGTAGGGTAGGGTTGGGTCTTACTGTAGGGTAGGTTGGGGTCTATATTGTAGGGTAGGGTGGGGTCTTTACTGTAGGATAGGGTGGGGTCTATACTGTAGGGTAGGGTGGGGTCTTTACTGTAGGAGTAGGTTGGGGTCTATACTGTATGGTAGGGTGGGGTCTTTACTGTAGGGTAGGTTGGGGTCTATACTGTAGGGTAGGGTGGGGTCTATACTGTTGGGTAGGTTGGGGTCTTTACTGTAGGGCAAGGTGGGGTCGTTACTGTAGGGTAGGTTGGGGTCTATATTGTAGGGTGGGTTCTTTACTGTAGGGTAGGTTGGGGTCTATACTGTAGGGTAGGGTGGGGTCTTTACTGTAGGGTAGGGTGGGGTCTATACTGTAGGGTAGGGTGGGGTCTATACTGTAGGGTAGGTTGGGGTCTATACTGTAGGGTAGGGTGGGGTCTATACTGTAGGGTAGGGTGGGGTCTATACTGTAGGGTAGGGTGGGGTCTTTACTGTAGGGCAAGGTGGGGTCGTTACTGTAGGGTAGGTTGGGGTCTATATTGTAGGGTGGGTTCTTTACTGTAGGGTAGGTTGGGGTCTATACTGTAGGGTAGGGTGGGGTCTTTACTGTAGGGTAGGGTTGGGGTCTATACTGTAGGGTAGGGTGGGGTCTTTACTCT
>NW_027030822.1:0-2818 GCF_034236695.1 Oncorhynchus nerka
TTAATAACTCAATTATAAGTTGTTTTTTTACATTGGTTGCAAACAGATAATTTTTTTCACACTTTTATCGCTATAATCAGGTTTGAAAACAGTAACATCAGCAACTGCCCCAAATGATGGGGTCGCCACTGAACTTATTCAGAACACTTAGTCCATACAGATTGTTTAACCTTCCCAAGATCCTCTTATCACCCTGCTCCTCCCGTACATTCCACTGGCTTCCAGTCGAAGCTCACATCCACTACAAGACAATGGTGTTCATTACGGTGCAGCAGAGGAACCGCCCCATCTCTACTTTCAGGCTCAAACCCTGTATCCCAACCCGGCACTCAGTTCTGCTGCACCCTGGTCTCATGGCCGTCCCACTGCTGGGAGGTCAAGCTCCCTCTCAGCCCAGTCAAAGCACTTGTGGTTGTCTTACCTGGCAATCTTAAGATGAATTTACTTAATGTGCTGGTGACATCACAGGGTCAGAGAAAACTCCTTAGTCATACAAAAACACTCCCAGCACTCAGCCTATAAGAACCATTCATACTGTCAGATCTAATATGAAGAACTGAATACAACCATAAGAACCATTCATACTTTCAGATCTAATATGAAGAACTGAATACAACCATAAGAACCATTCATACTGTCAGATCTAATATGAAGAACTGAATACAACCATAAGAACCTATCTTATACCGTTAGATCTAATATGAAGAACTGAATACTAAAGAGAAGAAGAGGTTGACCAGTACATATTCATGTAACTTTATTTTTCATTGGCAGATCAATAAAGTTTGCTTCAATGCAGTTTTCCAAACACATTCATGATCAGTAACTAAAATAACTCATCTAGTTTGAAAGACAATTAATAAACACATGGATTAATTTCATAAACTGTGTATCATTAAATAAAGTTGTAAAATAATCCCCCCAAACTAATGGGGAAAAGTGATCATCACACCATCTCTATCTGATACATGTGAGGGGCGGAAGGTAGTCTTGTATTATATGTTACAAAAACATCCATTCCACTCCATTTAGCATGTTAGGTTACATGACATTGGCCTACCAATATAAACTGAACTAAAATATAAACAAAACATGTAAAGTTTTGGTTTCATGAGCTGAAATAAAAACTTCCAGAGATGTTCCAGATGTTATATATATATAATATCCGTTAGTGAGCATTTAAGTCTAAATAAAGGCCACACTACATCACAGATGTCTCAAGTTTAGGGAATGTGCAATTCTCATGATGACTGCAGGAACGTCCACCAGAGCTGCCACCTCTAACGTCCTTCGTCCTTTTAGAGAATTTGGCAGTACATCCAACCGGCCTCACAACTGCAGATCACATGTAACCATGGCAGCCCAGGACCTCTTCACCTGCAGGATTGTCTGGGGGGGCTGAGTAGTATTTCTGTCTGTAATAAAAACCTTTTGTGTGGAAAAACTCATTCTGACTGGCTGGGCCTGGCTCTCAAGTGGGCCTATGCCCTCCCAAGTCCGACCCATTCCTGAGCCCCTGCCCAGTCATGTGAAATCCATAGATTAGGGCCTCATTTATTTAAAATGACTGATTTCCTTATACGAACCATAAATATTTGAACTTGTTACGTTTAGATTGTTGTTCAGTATAATATGACTTGCAGGATGTATCGTATGTTATTTTACGCATTGCTATTCATACAACATGTTACGAACTTGTAATATGTATGATATGTTACAAATTCCAATTTGTTGTTGCTAACGTTAGCTAGGTTAGGGGTGAGGGGTTAAATGGTTTTAGGGGAAAGGTTAGCTAACATGCTAAGTAGTTGCATGCTAAGCTAACATACTAACATAGTTCAAAAGTAGTAAGTAGTTGCAAAGTTGCTAATTAGCTGAAATGCTCAAGTCCTCCTTGATGAGATTCAAACAAGCAGCCTTTGGCTAGACATTTGACTTGGGTCTAGCCTTTGAGAGAAACTCACCCAAAAGTCAGAGCAGACGTAAGCAGGCTTCTCTCATGAGTGTGTTCTCTGATTAACTTTTAGCTCAGTTGCTGTTTTGAAGCATTGTACACAGGCAGAGCAGGAGTATGGTTTTTCTCCATGTATACGTTTATGTTTTTAAGTATACAGTATACAGTCAGAACAGGAGAGATGAACTTAAATTTTCCACAGTCAGAACAGGAGTAAGGCTTCTCACCTGTATGTATACGTTCATGTGATTTTAAGTGGGAAAGTTGAGAGAAACTAGTTCTCTCCTGTGTGTGTTGTCTGTTGAACTTTTAGCTCATTTGATGTTTTAAAACATTTTCCACAGTCAGAGCAGGAATAAGGCTTCGCTCCTGTGTGTATACGTTGGTGTGTTTTTAAGGTGCCCAGCTGAGAGAAACTCGCCCCACAGTCAGAGCAGGAGTAAGGCTTCTCTCCTGTATGTATACGTTCATGTGATTGTAAATGGTAAAGTCGAGAGAAACTAGTTCCACAGTTAGAGCAGACGTAAGGCTTCTCTCCTGTGTGTATACGTTGGTGTGTTTTTAAGGTGCCCAGCTGAGAGAAACTAGTTCCACAGTTAGAGCAGACGTAAGGCCTCTCTCCTGTGTGTGTTCTCTGGTGAACTTTTAGCTCATTTGATGTTTTAAAACGTTTTCCACAGTCAGAGCAGGAATAAGGCTTCTCCCCTGTGTGTGTTCTCTGATGAACTTTTAGATGAGTTGATGTTTTGAAGTATTTTACACAGTCAGAGCAGGAGTAAGGTTTCACTTCTGTATGTATACGTTCATGTCTTTTTAAGTGGCCCAGTTGAGAGAAACTCTTTCCACAGTCAGAGCAGAAGTAAG
>NW_027030823.1:0-2819 GCF_034236695.1 Oncorhynchus nerka
CCACAGAAACATCAAACTATGTATGATTTATTCTATAAATGTCTAGTATATAGTCTAGTAGATTGTCGCACAAGAAAAAAAGTGTTATAGACGAGACAAAAACGTCAAGAGAGAGAAAGGTACGTTTTCCATTGAATTAGTTTAGTTTTATTTTGGGGATACATGAATTCTGCTGAACGAGGAAGTTAGTTAGCATTTTGGCTAGCTGGCTAACTGCAGTGCCATAACCGTAGCTAGCTAACGTTAGCTGGCGTTATTGTTAGGCCTGCTAACTAGTTACCATATCACATTGTACAGAATATACTTTCCATGTAGTATGTTGAGTTTTGTTTGGATTAGCTAGGTAGCTTTCTAACCTTGACTAGCTACTGCTAAGTTTCCTAACCTGAAGCTGACAAATAGCTATGATATGGTCGCTACTCGCTAGCTAGCTGGGCTCACCTTTGTGTGAAGCTAGCCACAATAACGATTATCCACATCAGTGGAATTTACGGCTTGCCTTCATAATAAAAGTTCCCCATTGGAAACAGGGTGTGGTCAATCTTGGTCAATCTTGAGATATGTTAGTTATACATATCTTTCGTGTTAGCATGCACTTTTATTGCTAGCTGGATAACACAATAACTAGTTAGCAAGGCATAGCTAGCTATAGCCTTAAATCATGGAAAGCATGATGATGATAACTACTATAGAGTAACGTAGTGTCTAAAATGTCATACATTATTCTTCTCTACGACAGATTTCCACAAGGTCTCAGACTCCATGATGGGAAAATGCCTACTAGAAAGAAACATATAACAGAGACCGAGTTGTTGATATTCATTGTTATTTGTAACATTAAAAAGGAGGACAAGAAGACAATCCCGTTTTTCTAAATTAGCTACAGTGCTTTCGAAAGTATTTAGACCCCTTTGACTTTTTCCACATTTTGTTACTTTATAGCCTTATTCTAAAATGTATTAAATAAAACGTTTTCCTCAGCAATCTACACACAATACCCCATAATACCAAAGAAAACACGTTTTTAGAAATGTTTGCAAAAAAAAACAAATTTAAACAGAAATACTTATTTACATAAGTATTCAGACCTTTCGCTATCAGACTTGAAATTGAGCTCTGGTGCATCCTGTTTCCACTGCATTTCTAACAGTCAATAATCTAATGAATTCAGGGCTTGTGAAGTTATACCGAGGCTAAATATAAGCCATCCACAACCATAACACCCACTAATCATGTATTATTTGATGCCCTTTTTTGTTACAAATGTAACTAGTAAGGACTAACTTATTGTAGGCGTTTATAGAACATTAACACAGGCCTCAAAATCCTCTCAAGCCCACGTGCTAGTGACTAGCCAGCTAATCTTTATATTTCGAGTTTAGCCAATTTGGATCTATTTGCTAGATAACAAGGTTTAACAGTTGAATTGTTATGAACACACCATTCTGTCTCCAACTGTTTGAAAAGCTTGTTAGCCTGTCCACTTTGTTCAGATGTTAAAATCAAGTGGCCAACCTTATTTCTCAGAATGAGAACGAGTTGCCAGTTCCTTACAGTGCATTCGGAAAGTATTCAGACCCCTTTCCCTTTTCCACATTTTGTTACTTTAGCCTTATTCTAAAATTGATTAAATTTAAATTTTCCTCATCAATCTACACACAATATGCCATAATGACAAAGCGAAAACAGATTTTTAGATTTGTTTGCGAACATTACAAACTCTTTATTTACATAAGTATTCGGACCCTTTGCTATGAGACTCAGAATTGAGGTCAGGTGCATCCTGTTTCCATTGATCATCCTTGCGATGTTTCTACAACTTGATTGTTGTCCACCTGTGGTAAATTCAATTGATTGGACATGATTTGGGAAAGGCACACACCTGTCTATATAAGGTCCCACATTTGACAGTGCACGTCAGAGCAAAAACCAAGCCATGAGGTCAAGCATTTGTCCGCAGAGATCTGAGACAGGATTGACTCTTCCTAGAGCTGGCCCCCCGGCCAAACTGAGTAATCAAGTAGAAGGGCCTTGATCAGGGAGATGTCCAAGAACCCAATGATCATTCTGACAGAGCTCCAGAGTTCCTCTGTGGAGATGGGAGAACCTTCTAGAAGGACAACCATCTCTGCAGCACTCCACCACACTTTATGGCAGTGTCCAGACGGAAGCCAGTCCTTAGTAATTGGCACATGACAACCCACTTGGAGTTTGCCAAAGGCACCTAAAGGACTCTCAGACCATGAGAAACAAGACTCTCTGGTCTGATGAAACACATCTGGAAAAACCTGGCACCATCCCTACGGTGAAGCATGATGGTGGCATCATCATGCTGTGGGGATGTTTTTCAGCGGCAGGGACTTCGAGACTAGTCAGAATCGAGGGAAAGATGAATGGAGCAAATTACAGAGAGATCCTTAATGAAAACCTTCCAAGGACCTCAGACTGGGGTGAAGGTTCACCTTCCAACAGGACAACGGCCCTAAGCACACAGCCAAGACAATGCAGGAGTGGCCCAGCCAGACCCTGACTTGAACCAGATCGAACATCCTTGGAGAGACCTGAAAATGGCCGTTCAGCGATACCTGATCCAATATCGTTTTAGAATAAAAGAAAGTGTCAGAACATTCAAGACTAACTTTTGTGTCCGTGTCTCTTTATTACTACTGGCCGACTCAGATTAAGTCTGAGGCCGGTAACATCAACAGTGAGGACAAACCCAGCCTGCCTCTCTCCCTTCCACACTGACACCAAACCTACAGTCACTGGGTCCTTACTGTGACAGTGGAGCCCAGTTTGCACTGCAGGATCCAGAGATG
>NW_027030824.1:0-2820 GCF_034236695.1 Oncorhynchus nerka
CTCAATACTAACCTATAGGGCTGATCACGTATGAATAGAGATACTCAATACTTCAACCTATAGGGCTGATCATGTATGAAATGGAGATACTCAATACTAACCTAGAGGGCTGATCATGTAATGAATGGAGATACTCAATACTAACCTATAGGGCTGATCATGTATGAATGGAGATATCAATACTAACCTATAGGGCTGATCATGTATGAATGGAGATACTCAATACTAACCTATGAGGGCTGATCAGTGTATGAATGGAGATACTCAATACTAACCTATAGGGCTGATCATGTATGAATGGAGATACTCAATACTAACCTATAGGGCTGATCATGTATGAATGGAGATACTCAATACTTAACCTATAGGGCTGATCATGTATGAATGGAGATACTCAATACTAACCTATAGGGCTGATCATGTATGAATGGAGATACTCAATACTAACCTATAGGGCTGATCATGTATGAATGGAGATACTCAATACTAACCCTATAGGGCTGATCATGTATGAATGGAGATACTCAATACTTAACCTATAGGGCTGATCATGCATGAATGGAGATACTCAATACTTAACCTAGAGGGCTGATCATGTATGAATAGAGATACTCAATACTAACCTAGAGGGCTGATCATGTATGAATGGAGATACTCAATACTAACCTATAGGGCTGATCATGTATGAATGGAGATACTCAATACTAACCTATAGGGCTGATCATGTATGAATAGAGATACTCAATACTAACCTATAGGGCTGATCATGTATGAATAGAGATACTCAATACTAACCTATAGGGCTGATCATGTATGAATAGAGATACTCAATACTAACCTATAGGGCTGATCATGTATGAATGGAGATACTCAATACTAACCTATAGGGCTGATCATGTATGAATGGAGATACTCAATACTCAACCTATAGGGCTGATCATGTATGAATAGAGATACTCAATACTAACCTATAGGGCTGATCATGTATGAATAGAGATACTCAATACTAACCTATAGGGCTGATCATGTATGAATGGAGATACTCAATACTAACCTATAGGGCTGATCATGTATGAATGGAGATACTCAATACTAACCTATAGGGCTGATCATGTATGAATGGAGATACTCAATACTAACCTAGAGGGCTGATCATGTATGAATAGAGATACTCAATACTAACCTATAGGGCTGATCATGTATGAATGGAGATACTCAATACTAACCTAGAGGGCTGATCATGTATGAATGGAGATACTCAATACTAACCTAGAGGGCTGGTCATGTATGAATGGAGATACTCAATACTAACCTAGAGGGCTGATCATGTATGAATGGAGATACTCAATACTAACCTAGAGGGCTGGTCATGTATGAATAGAGATACTCAATACTAACCTAGAGGGCTGATCATGTATGAATGGAGATACTCAATACTAACCTATAGGGCTGATCATGTATGAATAGAGATACTCAATACTAACCTAGAGGGCTGATCATGTATGAATGGAGATACTCAATACTAACCTATAGGGCTGATCATATATGAATGGAGATACTCAATACTAACCTATAGGGCTGATCATGTATGAATAGAGATACTCAATACTAACCTATAGGGCTGATCATGTATGAATAGAGATACTCAATACTAACCTATAGGGCTGATCATGTATGAATGGAGATACTCAATACTAACCTATAGGGCTGATCATGTATGAATGGAGATACTCAATACTAACCTATAGGGCTGATCATGTATGAATGGAGATACTCAATACTAACCTATAGGGCTGATTGATTTTGTCTCTGTGCTCAGATTGACCAGGTAAAGCAGGACCTCAGCAGGAAGGAGACAGAGCTGATGGGGATGAGGACCAAGCTGGAGACTCTCACCAACCAGTTCTCAGACAGCAAACAGCACATCGAGGTCCTCAAGGAGTCACTGACCGCTAAGGAACAGCGCTCTACTATCATTCAGACAGAGGTATGTTGTTCAGTGTTAACTCTACTGACAGGGCTCTACTATCATTCAGAGGTGTGTTGTTCAGTGTTAACTCTACTGACAGGGCTCTACTATCATCCAGACAGAGGAATGTTGTCAGTGTTAACTCTACTGACAGGGCTCTACTATCATTCAGAGGTATGTTGTTCAGTGTTAACTCTACTGACAGGGCTCTACTATCATTCAGAGGTATGTTGTTCAGTGTTAACTCTACTGACAGGGCTCTACTATCATTTCAGAGGTAGTGTTGTTCAGTGTTAATTCTACTGACAGTGCTCACTATCATTCAGCAGGTGTGATTGTTCAGGTGTTAACTCTACTGACATGGAGACTTCTACCATCATTCAGAGGTATGTTGTTCAGTGTTAACTCTACTGACAGGGCTCTACTATCATCCAGACAGAGGTATGTTGTTCAGTGTTAACTCTACTGACAGGGCTCTACTATCATTCAGAGGTGTGTTGTTCAGTGTTAACTCTACTGACAGGGCTCTACTATCATTCAGAGGTATGTTGTTCAGTGTTAACTCTACTGACAGGGCTCTACTATCATCCAGACAGAGGTATGTTGTTCAGTGTTAACTCTACTGACAGGGCTCTACTATCATTCAGAGGTATGTTGATTCAGTGTTAACTCTACTGACAGGGCCTCTACTGTCATCCAGACAGAGTGTGTGTTGTTCCAGTGTTAACTCTTACTGGGACAGGGCCTCTACCATCATTCCAGAGGTGTGTTGTTCAGTGCTGAACTCTACTGACAGGGCTCTACTATCATTCAGACAGAGGTATGCTTGTTCAGTGTTAACTCTACTGACA
>NW_027030825.1:0-2821 GCF_034236695.1 Oncorhynchus nerka
AACAACTGGACAGAGAGAACAAATCTATTTCAGAGAATAAATGCTTTGAATGAAAGCTCCATTCCTCATAATTTGGCTTATCTAAGGTGGCTGATCAGATTGAGTGTCTGTCACTGCTCAGAGAAGTGGTATAGGCTATATCCTTGATTACTTGTGTACTCTCATCTCCTTCTCAAAACAAATTGGAGGAGAAAATATGAGGTTCCTCTCCTCTGACCTCTTGCAATGAGTTGAGGACACGAATCAAGGAAATAGAATTGAGATTCATCCATTGTGCCATTTTGTAGGGCAGTATAGTGTCACTCACTACCCCACTGGGTAGGGTATATAGTAATATCACCCCACTGGGTAGGGTATACAGTAATATCACCCCACTGGGTAGGGTATACAGTAATATCACCCCACTGGGTAGGGTATACAGTATTATCACCCCACTGGGTAGGGTATACAGTAATATCACCCCACTGGGTAGGGTATACAGTAATATCACCCCACTGGGTAGGGTATACAGTAATATCACCCCACTGGGTAGGGTATACAGTAATATCACCCCACTGGGTAGGGTATACAGTAATATCACCCCACTGTGTAGGGTATACAGTAATATCACCCCACTGTGTAGGGTATACAGTAATATCACCCCACTGGGTAGGGTATACAGTAATATCACCCCACTGGGTAGGGTATACAGTAATATCACCCCACTGGGTAGGGTATACAGTAATATCACCCCACTGGGTAGGGTATACAGTAATATCACCCCACTGGGTAGGGTATACAGTAATACCACCCCACTGGGTAGGGTATACAGTAATACCACCCCACTGGGTAGGGTATACAGTAATACCACCCCACTGGGTAGGGTATACAGTAATACCACCCCACTGGGTAGGGTATACAGTAATACCACCCCACTGGGTAGGGTATACAGTAATACCACCCCACTGGGTAGGGTATACAGTAATACCACCCCACTGGGTAGGGTATACAGTAATACCACCCCACTGGGTAGGGTATACAGTAATACCACCCCACTGGGTAGGGTATACAGTAATATCACCCCACTGGGTAGGGTATACAGTATTATCACCCCACTGGGTAGGGTATACAGTATTATCACCCCACTGGGTAGGGTATACAGTAATATCACCCCACTGGGTAGGGTATACAGTAATATCACCCCACTGGGTAGGGTATACAGTAATATCACCCCACTGGGTAGGGTATACAGTAATATCACCCCACTGGGTAGGGTATATAGTAATATCACCCCACTGGGTAGGGTATATAGTAATATCACCCCACTGGGTAGGGTATATAGTAATATCACCCCACTGGGTAGGGTATATAGTAATATCACCCCACTGGGTAGGGTATATAGTAATATCACCCCACTGGGTAGGGTATATAGTAATATCACCCCACTGGGTAGGGTATATAGTAATATCACCCCACCGGGTAGGGTATATAGTAATATCACCCCACCGGGTAGGGTATATAGTAATATCACCCCACCGGGTAGGGTATATAGTAATATCACCCCACCGGGTAGGGTATATAGTAATATCACCCCACCGGGTAGGGTATATAGTAATATCACCCCACCGGGTAGGGTATATAGTAATATCACCCCACCGGGTAGGGTATATAGTAATATCACCCCACCGGGTAGGGTATATAGTAATATCACCCCACCGGGTAGGGTATATAGTAATATCACCCCACCGGGTAGGGTATATAGTAATATCACCCCACCGGGTAGGGTATAGTAATATCACCCCACCGGGTATGGTATATAGTAATATCACCCCACTGGGTATGGCATAGTAAGCACCCCACCGGGTATGGTATAGTACCCACCTGGAAGCAGAAGAGTCCTATGGAATAGATGACATAGTCCTCCCGGGAGGCCCTGGTGGCAGGCAGCACAGACGCCATGTCGTAGATCCCCAGCGTGAAGAACAACAGGAAGCCCAGCAGGTGGCTCCAGATATTCACTGTCTCATTGGACAGGATGAACAGACTACAGGAAGTAAAAACAGATATTCGCCATCTCATTTAGAGAAGAACAGACTACAGGAAGTAAACACAGATATACGCCGTCTCATTGGGCAGGATGAACAGACGACAGGAAGTGACACATGGTATAAGTGTTAGGCCTAGGTAGGATCTGTCTGAAAAATGTACAAGCTGTCAAATTCTTGATTCCTCCGTCCTCGTTTCCTCAATTTGACCCTCTTTCTCATTGGAGGAGAGGCTCCAAGATCTCTCTCTCATTGGAGGAGAGGCTCCAAGATCTCTCCGCTTGGAGCCTCTCCTCCAATGAGAGAGAGAGGTGAGGAATGGAAGAATCAAGGACAAGAGGAATCAAGGATTTGACAGTTAAGTGTGGCCTAGATCTGTATACTGCACAGTACAAGTTCCATGCATCTGTTATTTAGTTGTGCATGTTAAAACTCACCTTTTGATGCATAGCCTGGAGGGCAGGTAGGCTCTGTAGCCATCTGTGATGTAAGGGTTATCCCTCAGGAACACTGGGATCTGTTCGTATGTGTACAGCCTTATCCCTCTGGGGACCAGCACGGGCCAGTACTGGTATCTCCCCCCCAGCTCGATGTAGTGGGCACTCTTCATCAGCTTCTGAGGCATGGTGAAACTACAGGAACAGTGTCACCGCTGTATCACAGTCATCTGCTGAGGGGGAGACAGAGAGAGAGAGACACAGAGGGAGACAGAGAGAGACAGAGAGAGACAGAAAGAGATACAGAGAGAGAGAGAGAGACAGAAAGAAAGAGATACAGAGAGAGAGAGAGAGATACAG
>NW_027030826.1:0-2823 GCF_034236695.1 Oncorhynchus nerka
AGTAGGAGGGTTAGGGTTATATCATGTATAGAGTAGGAGGGTCAGGGGTTATATCATGTATAGAGTAGGAGGGTCAGGGGTTATATCATGTATAGAGTAGGAGGGTCAGGGTTATATCATGTATAGAGTAGGAGGGTCAGGGGTTATATCATGTATAGAGTAGGAGGGTCAGGGTTATATCATGTATAGAGTAGGAGGGTCAGGGTTATATCATGTATAGAGTAGGAGGGTCAGGGTTATATCATGTATAGAGTAGGAGGGTCAGGGTTATATCATGTATAGAGTAGGAGGGTCAGGGTTATATCATGTATAGAGTAGGGAGGGGTCAGGGTTATATCATGTGTAGAGTAGGAGGGTTAGGAGTTATATCATGTATAGAGTAGGAGGGTTAGGGTTATATCATGTATAGAGTAGGAGGGTCAGGGTTATATCATGTATAGAGTAGGAGGGTCAGGGTTATATCATGTATAGAGTAGGAGGGTCAGGGTTAGGGTTATATCATGTATAGAGTAGGAGGGTCAGGGTTATATCATGTATAGAGTAGGAGGGTCAGGGTTATATCATGTATAGAGTAGGAGGGTCAGGGTTATATCATGTATAGAGTAGGAGGGTCAGGGTTATATCATGTATAGAGTAGGAGGGTCGAGGGTTATATCATGTATAGAGTAGGAGGGTCAGGGGTTATATCATGTATAGAGTAGGAGGGTCAGGGTTATATCATGTATAGAGTAGGAGGGTCAGGGTTATATCATGTATAGAGTAGGAGGGTCAGGGTTATATCATGTATAGAGTAGGAGGGTTAGGGTTATATCATGTATAGAGTAGGAGGGTCAGGGTTATATCATGTATAGAGTAGGAGGGTTAGGGTTATATCATGTATAGAGTAGGAGGGTTAGGGTTATATCATGTATAGAGTAGGGAGGGTTAGGGTTATATCATGTATAGAGTAGGAGGGTCAGGGTTTATATCATGTATAGAGTAGGAGGGTCAGGGTTATATCATGTATGAAGTAGGAGGGTCAGGGGTTATATCATGTATAGAGTAGGAGGGTCAGTAGGGTTATATCATGTGTAGAGTAGGAGGGTTAGGGTTATATCATGTATAGAGTAGGAGGGTCAGGGTTATATCATGTATAGAGTAGGAGGGTCTAGGGTTATATCATGTATAGAGTAGGAGGTTAGGGTTATATCATGTGTATAGAGTAGGAGGGTCAGGGTTATATCATGTATAGAGTAGGAGGGTCAGGGTTATATCATGTATAGAGTAGGAGGGTCAGGGTTATATCATGTATAGAAGTAGGAGGGTCAGGGTTATATCATGTATAGAGTAGGAGGGTCAGGGGTTATATCATGTGATAGAGTAGGAGGGTCAGGGTTATATCATGTATAGAGTAGGAGGGTCAGGGTTTATATCATGTGTAGAGTAGGAGGAGGGTCAGGGTTATATCATGTATAGAGTAGGAGGTCAGGTTAGGGTTATATCATGTGTAGAGTAGGAGGTAGGGTCAGGGTTATATCATGTATAGAGTAGGAGGGTCAGGGTTAGGGTTATATCATGTGTAGAGTAGGAGGGTCAGGGTCAGGGTTATATCATGTATAGAGTAGGAGGGTCAGGGTTATATCATGTATAGAGTAGGAGGGTCAGGGTTATATGTCATGTATAGAGTAGGAGGGTCAGGGATTATATCATGTGTAGTAGAGTAGGAGGGTCAGGGTTATATCATGTATAGAGTAGGAGGAGGTTAGGGTTATATCATGTATAGAGTAGGAGGGTCAGGGTTATATCATGTATAGAGTAGGAGGGTCAGGGTTATATCATGTATAGAGTAGGAGGGTCAGGGTTATATCATGTATAGAGTAGGAGGGTCAGGGTTATATCATGTATAGAGTAGGAGGGTCAGGGTTAGGGTTATATCATGTATAGAGTAGGAGGGTCGAGGGTTATATCATGTATAGAGTAGGAGGGTCAGGGGTTATATCATGTATAGAGTAGGAGGGTCAGGGTTATATCATGTATAGAGTAGGAGGGTCAGGGTTAGGGTTATATCATGTATAGAGTAGGAGGGTCAGGGTCAGGGTTATATCATGTATAGAGTAGGAGGGTCAGGGTTATATCATGTATAGAGTAGGAGGGTTAGGGTTATATCATGTATAGAGTAGGAGGGTCAGGGTTATATCATGTGTAGAGTAGGAGGGTCAGGGTTATATCATGTATAGAGGTAGGAGGGTCAGGGTTATATCATGTATAGAGTAGGAGAGGGTCAGGGTTATATCATGTGTAGAGTAGGAGGGTCAGGGTTATATCATGTATAGAAGTAGGAGGGTCAGGGTTATATCATGTATAGAGTAGGTAGGGTTAGGGTTATATCATGTATAGAAGTAGGAGGTTAGGGTTATATCATGTATAGAGTAGGAGGTTAGGGTTATATCATGTATAGAGTAGGAGGGTCAGGGTTATATCATGTGTGCAGAGGTAGGAGGGTCAGGGTGACAGGTTAGGGTCATATCGTAGTAGAGTAGGAGGGTCAGGGTTATATCATGTATAGAGTAGGAGGGTCAGGGTTATATCATGTATGAGAAGTAGGAGGGTTAGAGGGTTTATATCATGTGTATGGAGTAGGAGGGTCAGGGTTATATCATGTGTAGAGTAGGAGGGTCGAGGGTTATATATCATGTGTAGAGTAGGAGGGTCAGGGTTATATCATGTGTAAGAGTAGGAGGGTCAAGGGTTATATCATGTGTGGGTGGAGTAGGAGGTCAGGGTTTTATCACTGTGTGTGTGTAGAGTAGGAGGGTCAGGGTTAGGGCGTTAGCTATCATGTAT
>NW_027030827.1:0-2824 GCF_034236695.1 Oncorhynchus nerka
AATGCCAACTAGCCTACTTAGTCAACAACGCAGCCTCTGCCAGCTAGCCTACTTCAGCAGTACTGTATCATTTTAATCATTTTAGTCAATAAGATTCTTGCTACGTAAGCTTAACTCTCTGAACACTCGTGACGTGTAGTCCACTTGTCATTCCAATCTCCTTTTGCATTAGCGTATTCTTGTGTAGCCTGTCAACTATGTGTCTGTCTATCCCTGTTCTCTCCTCTCTGCACAGACCATACAAACGCTCCACACCGCGTGGTCGCGCCACCCTAATCTGGTGGTCCCAGCGCGCACGACCCACGTGGAGTTCCAGGTCTCCGTAGCCTCTGGAACTGCCGATCTGCGGCCAACAAGGCAGAGTTCATCTCCGCCTATGTCTCCCTCCAGTCCCTCGACTTCTTGGCACTGACGGAAACATGGATCACCACAGACAACACTGTAACCTCCCACGCCTACCTTTGACTCATTCCTCTCTGCCTCCTTCTTTCCACTCCTCTCCTCTTTTGACCTCACCCTCTCACCTTCCCCCTACTCACAAGGCAGGAAATACGCTCGACCTCATCTTTACTAGATGCTGTTCTTCCACTAACCTCGTTGTAACTCCTCCAAGTCTCCGACCACTACCTTGTATCCTTTCCCTCTCGCTCTCATCCAACACTTCCCACACTGCCCCTACTGGATGGTATCGCGCCGTCCCAACCTTCGCTCTCTCTCCCCGCTACTCTCTCCTCTTCCATCCTATCATCTCTTCCTCTGCTCAAACCTTCTCCAACCTATCTCCTGATTCTGCCTCCTCAACCCTCCTCTCCTCCCTTTCTGCATCCTTTGACTCTCTATGTCCCCTATCCTCCAGGCCGGCTCGGTCCTCCCTCCCGCTCCGTGGCTCGACGACTCATTGCGAGCTCACAGAACAGGGCTCGGGCAGCCGAGCGGAAATGGAGGAAAACTCGCCTCCTGCGGACCTGACATCCTTTCACTCCTCCTCTCTACATTTTCCTCCTCTGTCTCTGCTGCTAAAGCCACTTTCTACCACTCTAAATTCCAAGCATCTGCCTCTAACCCTAGGAAGCTCTTTGCAACCTTCTCCTCCCTCCTGAATCCTCCTCCCCTCCCCCTCCTCCCTCTCTGCAGATGACTTGCTCAACCATTTTGAAAAGAAGGTCGACGACATCCGATCCTCGTTTGCTAAGTCAAACGACACCGCTGGTTCTGCTCACACTGCCCTACCCTGTGCTCTGACCTCTTTCTCCCTCTCTCTCCAGATGAAATCTCGCGCCTTGTGACGGCCGGCCGCCCAACAACCTGCCCGCTTGACCCTATCCCCTCCTCTCTTCTCCAGACCATTTCCGAGACCTCTCCCTTACCTCACCTCGCTCATCAACTCATCCCTGACCGCTGGCTACGCCCCTTCCGTCTTCAAGAGAGCGAGAGTTGCACCCCTTCTGAAAAAACCTACACTCGATCCCTCCGATGTCAACAACTACAGACCAGTATCCCTTCTTTCTTTTCTCTCCAAAACTCTTGAACGTGCCGTCCTTGGCCAGCTCTCCCGCTATCTCTCTCAGAATGACCTTCTTGATCCAAATCAGTCAGGTTTCAAGACTAGTCATTCAACTGAGACTGCTCTTCTCTGTATCACGGAGGCGCTCCGCACTGCTAAAGCTAACTCTCTCCTCTGCTCTCATCCTTCTAGACCTATCGGCTGCCTTCGATACTGTGAACCATCAGATCCTCCTCTCCACCTCTCCGAGTTGGGCATCTCCGGCGCGGCCCACGCTTGGATTGCGTCCTACCTGACAGGTCGCTCCTACCAGGTGGCGTGGCGAGAATCCGCCTCCACACCACGTGCTCTCACCACTGGTGTCCCCCAGGGCTCTGTTCTAGGCCCTCTCCTATTCTCGCTTATACACCAAGTCACTTGGCTCTGTCATAACCTCACATGGTCTCTCCTATCATTGCTATGCAGACGACACACAATTAATCTTCTCCTTTCCCCTTCTGATGACCAGGTGGCGAATCGCATCTCTGCATGTCTGGCAGACATATCCGTGTGGATGACGGATCACCACCTCAAGCTGAACCTCGGCAAGACGGAGCTGCTCTTCCTCCCGGGAAGGACTGCCTGCTCCATGATCTCGCCATCACGGTTGACAACTCCATTGTGTTCCTCCCAGAGCGCTAAGAACCTTGGCGTGATCCTGGACAACACCCTGTCGTTCTCAACTAACATCAAGGCGGTGGCCCGCTCCTGTAGGTTCATGCTCTACAACATCCGCAGAGTACGACCCTGCCTCACACAGGAAGCGGCGCAGGTCCTAATCCAGGCACTTGTCATCTCCCGTCTGGATTACTGCAACCGCTGTTGGCTGGGCTCCCTGCCTGTGCCATTAAACCCCTACAACTCATCCAGAACGCCGCAGCCCGTCTGGTGTTCAACCTTCCCAAGTTCTCTCACGTCACCCCGCTCCTCCGCTCCCCTCCACTGGCTTCCAGTTGAAGTCGCATCCGCTACAAGACCATGGTGCTTGCCTACGGAGCTGTGAGGGAACGGCACCTCAGTACCTCCAGGCTCTGATCAGGCCCTACACCCAAACAAGGGCACTGCGTTCATCCACCTCTGGCCTGCTCGCCTCCCCTACCACTGAGGAAGTACAGTTCCCGCTCAGCCCAGTCAAAACTGTTCGCTGCTCTGGCCCCCAATGGTGGAACAAACTCCTCACGACGCCAGGACAGCGGAGTCAATCACCACCTTCCGAGACACCTGAAACCCCACTCTTTAAGGAATACCTAGGATAGGATAAGTAATCCTCTCACCCCCTCC
>NW_027030828.1:0-2825 GCF_034236695.1 Oncorhynchus nerka
TAACACAGAGCTATAACACAGAGACACAGAACTATAACACAGAGCTATAACACGAACACACGCAGAATATAACACAGAGCTATAACACAGAGCTATAACACAGAGCTATAACACAGAGCTATAACACAGAGCTATAACACAGAGCTATAACACAGAGCTATAACACAGGCAACACAGAGCTATAACACAGAGGCTATAACACAGAGCTATAACACAGAGCTATAACACACAACTATAACACAGAGCTATAACACAGAGCTAACACAGAGCTATAACACACAACTATAACACAGAGCTATAACACAGACACACACAGAGCTATAACACAGAGCTATAACACAGAGCTATAACACAGAGCTATAACACAGAGCTATAACACAGAACTATAACACAGAGCTATAACACAGAACTATAACACAGAGCTATAACACAGAGCTATAACACAGAACTATAACACAGAACTATAACACAGAGCTATAACACAGAGCTATAACACAGAGCTATAACACAGAGCTATAACACACAGAGCTATAACACAGAACTATAACACAGAGCTATAACACAGAGCTATAACACAGAGCTATAACACAGAGACACAGAGCTATAACACAGAGCTATAACACAGAGCTATAACACAGAGCTATAACACAGAGCTATAACACAGAGCTATAACACAGAGCTATAACACAGAGCTATAACACAGAGCTATAACACAGAACTATAACACAGAGCTATAACACAGAGCTATAACACAGAGCTATAACACAGAGCTATAACACAGAGCTATAACACAGAGCTATAACACAGAGCTATAACACAGAGCTATAACACAGACACACACAGAGCTATAACACAGAGCTATAACACAGAGCTATAACACAGAACTATAACACAGGCAAGCTATAACACAGAGCTATAACACAGAGCTATAACACAGAGCTATAACACAGAGCTATAACACAGAGCTATAACACAGAGCACACAAGCTATAACACAGAGCTATAACACAGACACACACACAGAGCTATAACACAGAGCTATAACACAGAGCTATAACACAGAGCTATAACACAGAGCTATAACACAGAGCTATAACACAGAGCTATAACACAGAGCTAT
Organism: Oncorhynchus nerka; assembly: GCF_034236695.1. NCBI lineage: Eukaryota > Metazoa > Chordata > Actinopteri > Salmoniformes > Salmonidae > Oncorhynchus > Oncorhynchus nerka. The sequence continues at coordinate 1,120 of NW_027030828.1, forward strand.
AACACAGAGCTATAACACAGAGCTATAACACAGAGCTATAACACAGAGCTATAACACAGAGCTATAACACAGAGCTATAACACAGAGCTATAACACAGACACACACAGAGCTATAACACAGAGAGACACAGAGCTATAACACAGAGCTATAACACAGACACACACACAGCTATAACACAGAGCTATAACACAGAGAGACACAGAACTATAACACAGAGCTATAACACCAGAGCTATAACACAGAGCTATAACACAGACACACACACAACTATAACACAGAGCTATAACACATAACTATAACACAGAGCTATAACACAGAGAGACACAGGCTATAACACAGACACACACAGAGCTATAACACAGAGAGACACAGAGCTATAACACAGAGCTATAACACAGAGCTATAACACAGAACTATAACACAGAGCTATAACACAGAGCTATAACACAGAGAGACACAGAGCTATAACACAGACACACACAGAGCTATAACACAGAGAGACACAGAGCTATAACACAGAGCTATAACACAGAGCTATAACACAGACACAGCTATAACACAGAGCTATAACACAGAGCTATAACACAGAGCTATAACACAGAGCTATACCACAGAACTATAACACAGAACTATACCACAGAACTATACCACAGAGCTATAACACAGAACTATAACACAGAACTATAACACACAGAGCTATAACACAGAGCTATAACACAGAGCTATAACACAGAGCTATAACACAGAACTATACCACAGAGCTATAACACAGAGCTATAACACAGACACACACATAGCTATAACACAGAGCTATAACACACAACTATAACACAGAGCTATAACACAGAGCTATAACACAGAGCTATAACACAGAGCTATAACACAGAGCTATAACACAGACACACACACAACTATAACACAGAGCTATAACACAGAGCTATAACACATAACTATAACACAGAGCTATAACACAGAGCTATAACACAGAGAGACACAGAGCTATAACAGACACACACAGAGCTATAACACAGAGAGACACAGAGCTATAACACAGAGCTATAACACAGAGCTATAACACAGACACACACACAGCTATAACACAGAGCTATAACACAGAGCTATAACACAGAGATACACAGAGCTATAACACAGAGCTATAACACAGAGCTATAACACAGAGCTATAACACAGACACACACACAACTATAACACAGAGCTATAACACACAACTATAACACAGAGCTATAACACAGAGACACAGAACTATAACACAGAGCTATAACACACAGAGCTATAACACAGAACTATAACACAGAGCTATAACACAGAGCTATAACACAGAGCTATAACACAGAGAGACACAGAGCTATAACACAGACACACACAGAGCTATAACACAGAGACACAGAGCTATAACACAGAGCTATAACACAGAACTATAACACAGAGCTATAACACAGAGCTATAACACAGAGCTATAACACAGAGCTATAACACAGAGCTATAACACAGAGCTATAACACAGAGCTATAACACAGAGCTATAACACAGAGCTATAACACAGAGCTATAACACAGAGCTATAACACAGAGCTATAACACAGAGCTATAACACAGAGCTATAACACAGAGCTATAACACAGAGCTATAACACAGAGCTATAACACAGACACACACACAACTATAACACAGAGCTATAACACAGA
>NW_027030829.1:0-2826 GCF_034236695.1 Oncorhynchus nerka
TACATGTTGGATCATTTGTATGAAATATTTTAGGCTACAGTGATACAAAATAAAAGTATCTAGTCTATTGGTATTAGTCTGTGTGTTGTCATTATTTAGTATTGATCATATTTCTATGGATCCAAAGGTTGAATAACACTCCTCTGGGCAGTAGGTTAGATAGTGACTGTTGAGGAAACTGGACTTTACCGTAGCTTCATGTTATCTAATTATTGTCATTTTCTCCCCTCTCTTTCACTCCCCCATCTCTCTCTCTGTCTCTCTCTCTGTCTCTCTGTCTCTCTCTGTGTCTCTCTCTCTCTTTCTGTCTCTCTCTCTCTTTCTGTCTCTCTCTTTCTGTCTCTCTCTTTCTGTCTCTCTCTTTCTGTCTCTCTCTCTCTTTCTGTCTCTCTCTCTCTCTTTCTGTCTCTCTCTCTCTTTCTGTCTCTCTCTCTCTTTCTGTCTCTCTCTCTCTCTCTCTTTCTGTCTCGCTCTCTCTCTTTCTGTCTCGCTCTCTCTCTTTCTGTCTCGCTCTCTCTCTTTGTCTCGCTCTCTCTCTTTGTCTCGCTCTCTCTCTTTGTCTCGCTCTCTCTCTTTCTGTCTCGCTCTCTCTCTTTCTGTCTCGCTCTCTCTCTTTCTGTCTCGCTCTCTCTCTTTCTGTCTCTCTTTCTCACTATATCTCTCTCTCTCTTTCTGTCTCTCTCTGTTTCTTTCTCACTCTCTCTCTCTCTCTCCCTTTTTCTCTCTCTCATGCAGAATGCATATACAGGAAGCGTCTGTCTATTGATGGTAGACAGCTGAATCTAGAACTCTATGATCCATGCTCACAGGTGAGTTGAGAGGAGGAGGAGAACCACGTTGTTGACCATCATGTTTTGTATCACAATTCAGTTATCTTGAGTGGCCATCCATTGACATGTATGAACAGCGATTTATACTCTGAAGAAAAGCCATCTCTCATACCCAATATTCCACTATCTGAAATGTATGGTACAGGATAATAAATGTATGGTACAGGATAATAAATGTATGGTACAGGATAATAAATGTATGGTACAGGATAATAAGGATAATAAATGTATGGTATAGGATAATAAATGTATGGTACAGGATAATAAATGTATGGTACAGGATGATAAATGTATGGTACAGGATGATAAATGTATGGTACAGGATAATAAATGTATGGTACAGGATAATAAGGATAATAAATGTATGGTACAGGATAATAAATGTATAGGATAATAAATGTATGGTATAGGATAATAAATGTATGGTACAGGATAATAAGGATAATAAATGTATGGTACAGGATGATAAATGTATAGGATAATAAATGTATGGTACAGGATAATACATGTATAGGATAATAAATGTATGGTACAGGATAATACATGTATAGGATAATAAATGTATGGTACAGGATAATACATGTATAGGATAATAAATGTATGGTACAGGATAATACATGTATAGGATAATAAATGTATGGTACAGGATAATACATGTATAGGATAATAAATGTATGGTATAGGATAATACATGTATAGGATAATAAATGTATGGTATAGGATAATACATGTATAGGATAATAAATGTATGGTATAGGATAATACATGTATAGGATAATAAATGTATGGTACAGGATAATACATGTATAGGATAATAAATGTATGGTATAGGATAATACATGTATAGGATAATAAATGTATGGTATAGGATAATACATGTATAGGATAATAAATGTATGGTACAGGATAATACATGTATAGGATAATAAATGTATGGTACAGGATAATAAGGATAATAAATGTATGGTATAGGATAATACATGTATAGGATAATAAATGTATGGTATAGGATAATACATGTATAGGATAATAAATGTATGGTACAGGATAATACATGTATAGGATAATAAATGTATGGTACAGGATAATAAGGATAATAAATGTATGGTACAGGATAATAAATGTATGGTACAGGATAATAAGGATAATAAATGTATGGTACAGGATAATAAATGTATGGTACAGGATGATAAATGTATGGTACAGGATAATACATGTATAGGATAATAAATGTATGGTACAGGATAATACATGTATAGGATAATAAATGTATGGTATAGGATAATACATGTATGGTACAGGATGATAAATGTATGGTACAGGATGATAAATGTATGGTACAGGATGATAAATGTATGGTATAGGATGATAAATGTATAGGACAATAAAGTCAGTGCAGTGAAAACCCCTGACAGAGTAATCAATCTCACTTATTGTGCCCAGCCAAGCATGCAGCAGTCTCCCTCCCTCTTTCCCTGTCTCCCTCCCTCCCTGTCTCCCTCCCACCCTCCCTCCCTGTCTCCCTCCCACCCTCCCTCTTTCCCTGTCTCCCTCCCACCCTCCCTCTTTCCCTGTCTCCCTCCCACCCTCCCTCTTTCCCTGTCTCCCTCCCACCCTCCCTCTTTCCCTGTCTCCCTCCCACCCTCCCTCTTTCCCTGTCTCCCTCCCACCCTCCCTCTTTCCCTGTCTCCCTCCCTCTTTCCCTGTCTCCCTCCCACCCTCCCTCTTTCCCTGTCTCCCTCCCTCTTTCCCTGTCTCCCTCCCACCCTCCCTCCCTGTCTTCCTCCCACCCTCCCTCCCTGTCTTCCTCCCACCCTCCCTCCGTCTTCCTCCCACCCTCCCTCCCTGTCTTCCTCCCACCCTCCCTCCCTGTCTTCCTCCCTCCCACCCTCCCTCCCTGTCTCCCTCCAACCCTACCTCTTTCCCTGTCTCCCTCCCTCTTTCCCTCCCACCCTCCCTCTTTCCCTGTCTCCCTCCCACCCTCCCTCTTTCCATT
>NW_027030830.1:0-2828 GCF_034236695.1 Oncorhynchus nerka
GTCCCCTGCTGCTCAACTCAGACAGACTGGTGTTGATGAGTCAAGTCCCCTGCTGCTCAACTCTACCACCCTGGTGTTGAGGAGTCAAGTCCCCCTGCTGCTCAACTCAAAGACAGACTGGTGTTGATGAGTCAAGTCCCCTGCTGCTCAACTCTACCACCCTGGTGTTGAGAGTCAAGTCCCCCTGCTGCTCAACTCTACCACCCTGGTGTTGATGAGTCAGTCCTGCTGCTCAACTCAGACAGACTGGTGTTGATGAGTCAAGTCCCCTGCTGCTCAGCTCTACCACCCTGGTGTTGAGAGTCAAGTCCCCCTGCTGCTCAACTCTACCAGCCTGGTGTTGAGGAGTCAAGTCCCCTGCAACTCTACCAGACTGGTGTTGATGAGTCAAGTCCCCTGCAGCTCAACTCTACCAGCCTGGTGTTGAGAGTCAAGTCCCCTGCTGCTCAACTCTACCAGCCTGGTGTTGAGAGTCAAGTCCCCTGCTGCTCAACTCTACCAGCCTGGTGTTGAGGAGTCAAGTCCCCTGCTGCTCAACTCTACCAGCCTGGTGTTGAGGAGTCAAGCTGTGACGGTGGTCACACCCAACTCAATGATTTACAGTGGAGTTCTGCCAACTGCTTCTGTCAGTAACACTCTACCAGTAACCTCTGACCTGTTTAGTAGGGTCAGTGAGAGGATTCTACCAGTAACCTCTGACCTGTGTTTAGTAGTCAGTGAGAGTGATTCTACCAGTAACCTCTGACCTGTAGTGAAGCCAGCAGGTTGGATTCTACCAGTAACCTCTGACCTGTGTTTAGTAGTCAGTGAGAGTGATTCTACCAGTAACCTCTGACCTGTGTTTAGTAGTCAGTGAGAGTGATTCTACCAGTAACCTCTGACCTGTGTTTAGTAGTCAGTGAGAGTGATTCTACCAGTAACCTCTGACCTGTGTTTAGTAGTCAGTGAGAGTGATTCTACCAGTAACCTCTGACCTGTGTTTAGTAGTCAGTGAGAGTGATTCTACCAGTGCAACCCTCTGACCTGTGTAGTAGAGTCAGTGAGAGTGATTCTATCAAAGTAACCCTGACCTGTGTGGTGTGGTCAAGGTGAGAGATCCAATCAGTATAACCTCTGACCTGTGTAGTAGTCAGTGAGAGCGATTCTACCAGTAACCTCTGACCTGTGTGTAGTAGTTGTGTGTAAAGCCAGAGGGGCTGCTGTTATAGTGCCATTAGTCCTGTTCCATCAAGAATAGAATTGATATTCTACATCAAGAATAGAACCGATATTCTACATCTAGAATAGAATAGAATAGATATTCTACATCTAGAATAGAATAGATATTCTACATCTAGAATAGAATAGATATTCTACATCTAGAATAGATTAGATGTAATATTTGAACTATTCTACTGTTCTGTTCCTTAGTTGCCAGCGTGAGAAATAGAATGAGAATCCTTGTTAATCATTCTAATTCTACCAGTGAACCTTGTGCCTGACTTAGTGAGAGCCAGAGGAGTTCTATAGAGGCTGCTATAGTGCTGTTCCCTCCTCCCATCTGCACTTCTTACCATTTATTTTAATTCTGGGTAAATGAATACAAATCAAAGGGACCTGGAAAGATGTGATTATTAATCTGGTACTCTGTATTTAATGACAACTACTAAAGTTCAACTGGAAACAGGGCTGTTATTTAAGCATCGTTCAGCATCAAATTCTGACATAATGTGTTGCGTGTCACAACTGGGTTCAAATAGTATTCAAATCGTTGAAATATTTTTGAGCATTTGCCTGAGGGCCAATAAGTGTCGGGTTTGCCCTTTTATTGAGACTTTTATTTTGGTTCTATTGCATTAGACAAGCTCAGTCAAGCACAGATACAGTATTTGAAATTATTTTCAGATCGTATTTCATCCCAGGTCTGTTCTGTATGCAGATTGCTTCACAGAGACCATCTCCCTCGATGCCAATCAGAGGCAAGCAGCCACAACATCTTAATGGTGGAATACAGTTTATTCATGACAGATTTTTATTTATCCGGCCGCTCAGGAGCAAAAAAAAAGGGTAGAAGAAGAAGTGAAAAAAAGGGTAGAAGAAGAAGAGGTGAAAAAAAGGGTAGAAGGAGAAGAGGTGAAAAAAAGGGTAGAAGAAGAAGAAGTGAAAAAAATGGTAGAAGGAGAAGAGGTGAAAAAAGGGTAGAAGAAGAAGAGGTGAAAAAAGGGTAGAAGGAGAAGAGGTGAAAAAAGGGTAGAAGGAGAAGAAGTGAAAAAAAGGGTAGAAGAAGAAGAGGTGAAAAAAAGGGTAGAAGGAGAAGAGGTGAAAAAAAGGGTAGAAGAAGAAGAAGTGAAAAAAAGGGTAGAAGGAGAAGAGGTGAAAAAAAGGGTAGAAGAAGAAGAAGTGAAAAAAATGGTAGAAGGAGAAGAGGTGAAAAAAAGGGTAGAAGAAGAAGAGGTGAAAAAAAGGGTAGAAGGAGAAGAGGTGAAAAAAGGGTAGAAGAAGAAGAAGAAGTGAAAAAATGGTAGAAGGAGAAGAGGTGAAAAAAAGGGTAGAAGAAGAAGAGGTGAAAAAAGGGTAGAAGGAGAAGAGGTGAAAAAGGGTAGAAGAAGAAGAGGTGAAAAAGGGTAGAAGAAGAAGAGGTGAAAAAAGGGTAGAAGTAGAAGAAAGCGAAAAAATGGTAGAAGGAGAAGAGGTGAAAAAAGGGTAGAAGAAGAAGAGAGTGAAAAAAGGGTAGAAGGAGAAGAGGTGAAAAAGGGTAGAAGAAGAAAGTGAAAAAAGGGTAGAAGAAGGAAGAGGTGAAAAAAAAGGATAGAAGGAGAAGAAGTGAAAAAAGGGTAGAAGAAGAAGAG
>NW_027030831.1:0-2830 GCF_034236695.1 Oncorhynchus nerka
CCCATGTTTCATGAGGTGAAATAAAAGATCCCCAGAAATGTTCCCGACAGACAAACGTATTACTCACAAATGTTGTGCACAAATTTGTTTTACATCCTTGTTAGTGAGCATTTCTCCTTTGCTAAAATAATCCACCCTTCTGACAGGTGAGACATCAAGAAGCTAGTTAAATAGCATGATCATCATTACACAGGTGCACCTTGTGCTGGGGACAAGCGTAGCTGAGTAGGTACCTTTGCAGCAGCTAATGGGGATCCCTGATGTCAACATTGTGAACAGAATGCCCCATGGTGGGGTTATGGTATGGGCAGGCATAAGCTACAGACAACAAACACACCTGCATTTTATCAATGGCAATTTGAATGCACAGAGATACCGTGACACGTTCCTGAGGCCCATTGTCCTACCATTCACCCGCCGCCATCACCTCATGTTTCATCACGACAATATTAATGCGCAGCCCCACGTCGCAAGACTCTGTACACAATTGAAAATGTCCCAGTTCCATGGCCTGCATACTCAGCAGACATGTCACCCTTTTGAGCATGTTTGGGATTGACGTGTACCACAGCTTATTCCAGTTCCCTCCAATATATCAAAGAATTTCGCACAGCCATTGAAGAGCAGTGGGTCAACATTCCACAGGCCACAATCAACAGCCTGAATAACTCTATGTAAAGGAGATGTATCCCAGGGGAGGCAGTGGCAGCTACCCACTTCTCCAGTGCTTCATTTGTAAATTGGGAGGTGCTGGAACCAGAAGTGTAGCCGGGGGGGGTGATCAACCTGGGGGTCTCTGAGGTACCAGAATACATTTAAATAAAATACCTTTATAATAAACCATTGGATGCATTGTCATGGCTTTTGCGTACTTGCATATTATATTTATTTTATCTTTATTTAACAAGTCAGTTAAGAGCTTATTTTCAACAACGGCCTAACCGTACCAAACACAGACGATGCTGGGACAATTGTGCGCCGCCCTATGGGACTCCCAATTCATTTCTTTCTGAACAGACTGCAGAGTCCTGCAGCACCTCAACACACTTCCCACAGCTATTTTTCTATCAGGAAATAAATGAAGAAGTGCAATGCTGGAGAGATGAGTTTCTGGATCATGTCTATAACAGCACAGAGAGGGAGAGAGATCATAGAAAGTGAATCTCATTTTAGTTCATTGAGAGATACAGGCGTGCTTCTCTCACCACAGCAATGGCCACGCCTTGGTCTAAATAGGCTACAATGTTGCACAAACCATAAACCTGGTACGGCCCAACATTAATACATTCCTAGAACATCACGTTTTCACTTTGTTTTTTAGGAGGCATGATAGTTACAGAGGAATCCAAATGTAATTACTCTGCTTTTATTAGGTTTTTTACATTGCAAACAGTATAAATAATGTTTCATGCCAGAAGAGGTAGGCTACCGGATGAGAGGAGGATCCGGCTCAAATGAAGCACTCAAATGAAGCACCACCCTTCTCATATAATGGAGTAGGGCCATCCCAAGGATCCCTGAATGCACGGACGATTGCACCAAAGATTTTTTTATAACTAAACCAAGATAGATTACAACTAGTCGTTTCTGATGGGGAACAGATGAGTCGTGCTTGGCAGCTACCGAGATCCTATTGGTGCGTATTTCCGCATATTTCTGTTAGTCAATGCCGCCTCTGAAGCGCTGAATGTGCTATAACTCAATTCGCCTTTACGTTCCTTCTAAACAAAGACATTTTTAAAAACTTTTACAAAGGGAAAAGTCTACAAAACTTAGTCCACTCTGTTCAGAACAGATTTTGAACAGAACTGTATTAAGATCAGATGATTTCATTGATTAGAACATTTGCAGAATGTCGGACAAAATACATCTTGTTCCGTCTTCTGCCAGCGGGCTTCCTCTCACTACCATATTTGGTAGTGAGTGGAAACGCTAAGCGGATCCTTCACATTTATACATCTGGTGAAATATCTGTCTCATTGTTCTAACTGTGGCTGCACTGTGGTAGTGGGGGAACAGGAAGTTTGGGGCAGGTACACACCATTCTTCATAATAAATATTTATCTCCAGAACTGTCATGTTAAGTAGATAAACCTTATGTATTACTACAGGTATGTAGTAGCAGGTTTAAACTTCCTAATATCAAAACATGTCATACCATGCTAGGTAACAAGGTATTATCACATTTGGTAAAGGTTTCATGTGTTATTTTTGTGTCAAACCAAGTGAAGAACATGATAACTATTTTACAAGCTACATAGCTAGAGACTTTGGGATTGTCAGAGAGTATCTACATAATTTTCTCAAGGTAATTTCAAAATCTATTTTAGATTTCTAGGTTCGCTTTGCGTGTTATTGGTTTTGTGTAAAATTCACAAGCTGGGAAAACCACCGCGCCCACTCTGTCTGCGTCAAAGAGAGACAATTTTATGTAGTCATATTCAGACACTTTCAGTTTCTTTGTCTATAAATTGTTAATATGGGAAACGGGAAATACAATAATACAGCGAAGAAAAGGTTATTCAGGAAAATAGTACATAGTGCTGCCTGCAACATACTGCAACCTTGTACTTAATGGTTTTTGAGCCGTTTATTAATTAGTGTAAATCCAAGAAATCTACTATGGGTTAAGTTTAGTTACATTGTGTAGCGTGTACTTTGTCTAATTTTGAATGAATTCATGTTTTGTTGTCAATGCTTACCTACCTGATCTATTGAAATGAGATGGACAGGAGCTCACTGGAGCTGAGGACCAGGAGCTGAGTACTGGCACCTCAATGTTCTACTGCTTGAGCTCATGTTCCTCTTCTAGAATATTACCTCAACAGTA
>NW_027030832.1:0-2833 GCF_034236695.1 Oncorhynchus nerka
GAGAGGGAGTGGGTATAGATAGAGTAACAGAGAGGGAGTGGGTATAGATAGAGTAACAGAGAGAGGAGTGGGTATAGATAGAGTAACAGAGAGAGGGAGTGGGTATGAGATGAGTAACAGAGAGGAGGGAGTGGGTATAGATAAATAACGAGAAGGGGTGGGTATAGATAGAGTAACAGAGAGAGGGAGTGGTATGATGAGTAATAGTAGAGAGAGTGGGTATAGATAGAGTAACAGAGAGAGAGGAGTGGGTATAGATAGAGTAACAGAGAGAGAGGGAGTGGGTATAGATAGAGTAACAGAGAGAGAGTGGGTATAGATAGAGTAACAGAGAGAGGAGTGGGTATAGATATGAGTAACAGAGAGAGTGGGTATAGATAGAGTAACAGAGAGAGAAGTGGGTAGATAGAGTAACAGAGAGAGGAGTGGGTATAGATAGAGTAACAGAGAGAGAGGGAGTGGTATAGATAGAGTAACAGAGAGAGGGAGGGTATAGATTAGAGTAACAGAGAGGAGTGGTATAGATAGAAGTAACAGAGAGGGAGTGTGGTATAGATAGAGTAATAGAGAGAGTGAGGGTATAGATAGAGTAATAGAGAGAGAGAGTGGGTATAGATAGAGTAACAGAGAGAGGGTAGGGTATCGATCGAGTAACAGAAGAGGAGTGGGTATAGATAGAGTAATAGAGAGAGGAGTGGGTATAGATAGAGTAACAGAGAGAGGAGTGGGTATAGATGAAATAACAGAGAAGGAGTAGGTATAGATAGAAGTAACAGAGAGAGGGAGTGGGTATAGATAGAGTAACAGAGAGAGGAGAGTGGAGTATAGATAGAGTAACAGAGAGAGAAGTGGGTATAGATAGAGTAACAGAGAGAGAGAGTGGGTATAGATAGAGTAATAGAGAGAGAGTGGGTATAGATAGAGTAACAGAGAGAGAGAAGTGGGTATAGATAGAGTAACAGAGAGAGAGGAGTGGGTATAGATAAGAGTAACAGAGAGGAGAGTGGGTATGAGATAGAGTAACAGAGAGAGAGAGGAGGTATAGATAGAGTAACAGAGAGAGGAGTGGGTATAGATAGAGTAACAGAGAGAGGAGTGGAGTATAGATAGAGTAACAGAGAAGGAGTGGGTATAGATAGAGTAATAGAGAGAGAGTGGGTATAGATAGAGTAACAGAGAGAGGAGTGGGTATAGATAGAGTAACAGAGAGAGAGGAGTGGGTATAGATAGAGTAATAGAGAGAGTGGGTATAGATAGAGTAACAGAGAGGAGAGTGGGTATAGATAGAGTAACAGAGAGAGTGGGTATAGATAGAGTAACAGAGAGAGAGTGGGTATAGATAGAGTAACAGAGAGAGAGTGGAGTATAGATAGAGTAACAGAGAGAGAGGAGTGGGTATAGATAGAGTAACAGAGAGAGAGTGGGTATAGATAGATGTAACAGAGAGAGGAGTGGAGTATAGATAGAGTAATAGAGAAGAGAGTGAGAGTATAGATAGAGTAACAGAGAGAGGAGTGGTTATAGATAGAGTAACAGAGAGAGAGTGGAGTATAGATAGAGTAATAGAGAGAGGAGTGGGTATAGATAGAGTAACAGAGAGAGGGAGTGGGTATAGATAGAGTAACAGAGAGAGAGGAGTGAGGTTATAGAATGAGATGAGTAACAGAGAGAGAGAGTGGGTATAGATAGAGTAACAGAGAGAGAGTGGAGTATAGATAGAGTAACAGAGAGAGGGAGTGGAGTATAGATAGATAGAGTAACAGAGAGAGAGAGTGGGTATAGATAGAGTAACAGAGAGAGTGGAGTCGGTATAGATAGAGTAACAGAGAGAGAGGAGTGGGTATAGATAGAGTAACAGAGAGAGGAGTGGGTATAGATAGAGTAACAGAGAGAGGAGTGGGTATAGATAGAGTAACAGAGAGGAGGGAGTAGGTATAGATAGAGTAACAGAGAGAGAGGTGGGTATAGATAGAGTAACAGAGAGAGGGAGTGGGTATAGATAGAGTAACAGAGAGAGGGAGTGGTATAGATAGAGTAACAGAGAGAGAGAGTGGGTATAGATAGAGTAACAGAGAGAGGGAGTGGGTATAGATAAAGTAACAGAGAAGGAGTGGGTATAGATAGAGTAATCAGAATGACGAGGAGTGGAGTATAGATAGAGTAACAGAGAGAGAGAGTCGGTATAGATAAAGTATCGAGAGGAAGTGGGTATCAGATCGAGTAATGCAGAGAGAGAGTGGGTATAGATAGAGTAACAGAGAGAGAGAGTGGGTATAGATGGAGTAACAGAGAGAAGGAGTGCGGTATAGATAGAGTAACAGAGAGAGTCGGTATAGATGGAGTAACAGAGAGAGAGTGGTTATCAGATAGATAACAGAAGAGGAGTGGGTATAGATAGAGTAACAGAGAGAGAGGGAGTGGGTATAGATAGAGTAACAGAGAGGGAGTGGGTATAGATGAGAGTAACAGAGAGAGGAGTGGGTATAGATAGAGTAACAGAAGTGGGGAGTGCGATTATAGATGGAGTAACAGAAGGGAGAGTGGGTATAGATAGAGTAACAGAGAGAGGAGTGGGTTATAGATAGAGTAACAGAGAGAGAGGAGTGGGTATAGATAGAATGATAGAGAGGGAGTGGGTATAGATAGAGTAAAGAGAGAGGAGTGGGTATAGACTAGAGTAACAGAGAGAGGGAGTGGGTATAGATAGAGTAACAGAGAGAGGGTAGTCGTTATGAATGGAGTAACAGAGAGAGGGATGGGTATAGATAGAGTAACAGAGAGAGGGAGTGGGTATAGAATAGATAACAGAGAGAGGAAGTGATGAGGTATAGAG
>NW_027030833.1:0-2833 GCF_034236695.1 Oncorhynchus nerka
CATACAGTAGATGCCAACCGAGTAGGTCCGGCCGTGTGAAAACAACCCCGTCCCTGCATACAACTCATACAGTAGATGCCAACCGAGTAGGTCCGGCCGTGTGAAAACAACCTCGTCCTGCATACAACTCATACAGTAGATGCCAACCGAGTAGGTCCGGCCGTGTGAAAACAACCCGTCCCTGCATACAACTCATACAGTAGATGCCAACCGAGTAGGTCCGGCCGTGTGAAAACAACCCGTCCCTGCATACAACTCATACAGTAGATGCCAACCGAGTAGGTCCGGCCGTGTGAAAACAACCCCGTCCCTGCATACAACTCATACAGTAGATGCCAACCGAGTAGGTCCGGCCGTGTGAAAACAACCCGTCCCTGCATACAACTCATACAGTAGATGCCAACCGAGTAGGTCCGGCTGTGTGAAAACAACCCCGTCCCTGCATACAACTCATACAGTAGATGCCAACCGAGTAGGTCCGGCTGTGTGAAAACAACCCCGTCCCTGCATACAACTCATACAGTAGATGCCAACCGAGTAGGTCCGGCTGTGTGAAAACAACCCCGTCCCTGCATACAACTCATACAGTAGATGCCAACCGAGTAGGTCCGGCTGTGTGAAAACAACCCCGTCCCTGCATACAACTCATACAGTAGATGCCAACCGAGTAGGTCCGGCCGTGTGAAAACAACCCCGTCCCTGCATACAACTCATACAGTAGATGCCAACCGAGTAGGTCCGGCTGTGTGAAAACAACCCCGTCCCTGCATACAACTCATACAGTAGATGCCAACCGAGTAGGTCCGGCTGTGTGAAAACAACCCCGTCCCTGCATACAACTCATACAGTAGATGCCAACCGAGTAGGTCCGGCTGTGTGAAAACAACCCCGTCCCTGCATACAACTCATACAGTAGATGCCAACCGAGTAGGTCCGGCCGTGTGAAAACAACCCCGTCCCTGCATACAACTCATACAGTAGATGCCAACCGAGTAGGTCTGGCTGTGTGAAAACAACCCCGTCCCTGCATACAACTCATACAGTAGATGCCAACCGAGTAGGTCCGGCTGTGTGAAAACAACCCCGTCCCTGCATACAACTCATACAGTAGATGCCAACCGAGTAGGTCCGGCTGTGTGAAAACAACCCGTCCCTGCATACAACTCATACAGTAGATGCCAACCGAGTAGGTCCGGCTGTGTGAAAACAACCCGTCCCTGCATACAACTCATACAGTAGATGCCAACCGAGTAGGTCCGGCCGTGTGAAAACAACCCTCCCTGCATACAACTCATACAGTAGATGCCAACCGAGTAGGTCCGGCCGTGTGAAAACAACCCTCCCTGCATACAACTCATACAGTAGATGCCAACCGAGTAGGTCCGGCCGTGTGAAAACAACCCGTCCCTGCATACAACTCATACAGTAGATGCCAACCGAGTAGGTCCGGCCGTGTGAAAACAACCCGTCCCTGCATACAACTCATACAGTAGATGCCAACCGAGTAGGTCCGGCCGTGTGAAAACAACCCCGTCCCTGCATACAACTCATACAGTAGATGCCAACCGAGTAGGTCCGGCCGTGTGAAAACAACCCGTCCCTGCATACAACTCATACAGTAGATGCCAACCGAGTAGGTCCGGCTGTGTGAAAACAACCCCGTCCCTGCATACAACTCATACAGTAGATGCCAACCGAGTAGGTCCGGCTGTGTGAAAACAACCCCGTCCCTGCATACAACTCATACAGTAGATGCCAACCGAGTAGGTCCGGCTGTGTGAAAACAACCCCGTCCCTGCATACAACTCATACAGTAGATGCCAACCGAGTAGGTCCGGCCGTGTGAAAACAACCCCGTCCCTGCATACAACTCATACAGTAGATGCCAACCGAGTAGGTCCGGCTGTGTGAAAACAACCCCGTCCCTGCATACAACTCATACAGTAGATGCCAACCGAGTAGGTCCGGCTGTGTGAAAACAACCCCGTCCCTGCATACAACTCATACAGTAGATGCCAACCGAGTAGGTCCGGCTGTGTGAAAACAACCCCGTCCCTGCATACAACTCATACAGTAGATGCCAACCGAGTAGGTCCGGCTGTGTGAAAACAACCCCTCCTGCATACAACTCATACAGTAGATGCCAACCGAGTAGGTCCGGCCGTGTGAAAACAACCCCGTCCCTGCATACAACTCATACAGTAGATGCCAACCGAGTAGGTCCGGCCGTGTGAAAACAACCCTCCCTGCATACAACTCATACAGTAGATGCCAACCGAGTAGGTCCGGCCGTGTGAAAACAACCCGTCCCTGCATACAACTCATACAGTAGATGCCAACCGAGTAGGTCCGGCCGTGTGAAAACAACCCCGTCCCTGCATACAACTCATACAGTAGATGCCAACCGAGTAGGTCCGGCTGTGTGAAAACAACCCTCCCTGCATACAACTCATACAGTAGATGCCAACCGAGTAGGTCCGGCCGTGTGAAAACAACCCTCCCTGCATACAACTCATACAGTAGATGCCAACCGAGTAGGTCCGGCCGTGTGAAAACAACCCTCCCTGCATACAACTCATACAGTAGATGCCAACCGAGTAGGTCCGGCTGTGTGAAAACAACCCCGTCCCTGCATACAACTCATACAGTAGATGCCAACCGAGTAGGTCCGGCTGTGTGAAAACAACCCGTCCCTGCATACAACTCATACAGTAGATGCCAACCGAGTAGGTCCGGCCGTGTGAAAACAACCCCGTCCCTGCATACAACTCATACAGTAGATGCCAGACCGAGTAGGTCCGGCTGTGTGAAAACAACCCTCCCTGCATACAAC
>NW_027030834.1:0-2834 GCF_034236695.1 Oncorhynchus nerka
AATGTAAATGACATCAAGAAGAGAATGGGCTGATGGGTGGTGGTGCTACTCTATGGGTAAGGCTGTTCAAAATGAATGTTCAATACACACAATAGGTTGGTTATGGAGGGTGATGTACCACAGTCAAAGTCCTGCAATAAGAGCTAAGAGACTAATATTTGTGTAACCTATACATAGTTGTGTTCTGTGGTTGTCACTGAGTTGGCTGATATCCCATTTTATGGGGTCACTCCACAGATAAGGCTGTACATTGCCTATACAAAGTCTACACTTTGCTCCTTTCATATTTCTTTTGATCCTGATAAACTCCCCAGACCCTGTCGGTGACAAGCATACCCATAACATGATGCTGCCACCACAATAGTTAATGTGTGGTTAATGTGTGGTCTATCTCCAGGTCATCAGACTGTTAAATAGTCACCTCTAGCCGGCCTCCGCCCAGTACCCTGCCCTGAGAATGAAGATCAGACAGTGAAGAGACTCCAGGGGCGGTGATGAAGGCTATAGGAATGAAGATCAGACAGTGAAGAGACTCCAGGGATGGTGATGAAGACTGTAGGAATGAAGGTCAGACAGCAATTCTGGTCCTGTGGTCAGGTGGGTGAGTGGTCGATCCAGCCAATGATTGTGAGGAAGCATGCAGGGAACAGGCTCCTTTCTACTACCATTCTGGGGTCTGGATACATGCCAACAAAGACTAAAACTGCTTCAAACAATGGGAGAGGCTACCATTGACCATCACACTTTCTTTCATAACCAGGAAGCCCATGTTGAGCCATCAGTGTTCCCACTATGGAAGAGGGAGCAGGAAGACGTCATCCAGTCTCTCAGAAAACCAGGTTGAGCCATCAGTGTTCTCACTGTGGAAGAGGGAGCAAGCAGCCGTCATCCAGTCTCTCAGAAAACCATGTTGAGCCATCAGTGTTCCCACTATGGAAGAGGGAGCAGGAAGACGTCATCCAGTCTCTCAGAAAACCATGTTGAGCCATCAGTGTTCCCACTATGGAAGAGGGAGCAGGAAGTCCATGTTGAGTCAGCAGTGTTCCCACTATGGAAGAGGGAGCAGGAAGACGTCATCCAGGGACAAGGACAAAGGTGCAGCACTGGTGTTAGTAGCTGATGACAGAAGTGACAGCCTGGACACACAGCAAAGTTTGACGCGATCAGTGTTGTTGAGCAGAGAATCAACCAGAGAATCAACCAGGTTGTTGAAGTTATTCAGGTGCTCGTACACTTGTCTCATGTTTACAAAAATAGAATTGTGCTTTTGGTCATTAAGCCTCATTAAATCAAACTGTATGAAGCTGTATGTATTTTATTTCAACACCTGCTCCTGATCTGTACCTCAGTACATTGACTCTGTACTGGTACCCCCTGTATATAGCCTCCACATTGACTCTGTACTGGTACCCCCTGTATATAGTCTCCACATTGACTCTGTACTGGTACCCCCTGTATATAGTCTCCACATTGACTCTGTACTGGTACCCCCTGTATATAGTCTCCACATTGACTCTGTACTGGTACCCCCTGTATATAGCCTCCACATTGACTATGTACCGGTACCTCCTGTATATAGCCTCCACATTGACACTGTACTGGTACCCCCTGTATATAGCCTCCACATTGCCTCTGTACTGGTACCCCCTGTATATAGCCTCCACATTGACTCTGTACTGGTACCCCCTGTATATAGCCTCCACATTGACTCTGTACTGGTATACCCTGTATATAGCCTCCACATTGACTCTGTACTGGTACCCCCTGTATATAGCCTCCAAATTGACTCTGTACTGGTACCCCTGTATATAGTCTCCACATTGTCTCTGTACTGGTACCCCCTGTATATAGCCTCCACATTGACTCTACTAGTACCCCCTGTATATAGCCTCCACATTGACTCTGTACTGGTACCCCCTGTATATAGCTCCACATTGACTCTGTACTGGTACCCTGTATATAGCCTCCACATTAACTTGTACTGGTACCCCCTGTATATAGTCTCCACATTGACTTCTGTACTGTACCCCCTGTATATAGCCTCCACATTGACTCTGTACTGGTACCTCATGTATTTAGCCTCCACATTGACTCTGTACTGGTACCCCCTGTATATAGTCTCCACATTGACTCTACTAGTACCCCCTGTATATAGCCTCCACATTGACTCTGTACTGGTACCCCTGTATATAGCCTCCACATTGACTCTGTACTGGTACCTCCTGTATATAGCGTCCACATTGTCTCTGTACTGGTACCCCCTGTATATAGCCTCCACATTGACTCTGTACTGGTACCCCTGTATATAGTCTCCACATTGACTCTGTACTGGTACCCCCTGTATATAGCCTCCACATTGACTCTGTACTGGTACCCCCTGTATATAGCCTCCACATTGACTCTGTACTGGTACCCCCTGTATATAGCCTCCACATTGACTCTGTACTGGTACCCCCTGTATATAGCCTCCACATTGACTCTGTACTGGTACCCCTGTATATAGGCTCCACATTGACTCTGTACTGGTACCTCCTGTATATAGCTCCACATTGACTCTGTACTGGTACCTCCTGTATATAGCCTCCACATTGACTCTGTACTGGTACCTCCTAATTTGTAAGTCGCTCTGGATAAGAGCGTCTGCTAAATGACTTAAATGTAATGTTAAATATAGCCTCCACATTGACTCTGTACTGGTACCTCATGTATACAGCCTCCACATTGACTCTGTACTGGTACCTCCTGTATATAGCCTCCACATTGACTCTGTACTAGTACCCCCTGTATATAGCCTCCACATTGACTCTGTACTGGTACCCCTGTATATAGCGTCC
>NW_027030835.1:0-2835 GCF_034236695.1 Oncorhynchus nerka
ATCTAATGCAGTGTGTTATTTATAGCAGTGTGTTATCTATAGCAGTGTGTTGTCTCGAGCAGCGTGTTATCTATAGCAGTGTGGTATCTATAGCAGTGTGGTATCGATAGCGGTGTGTTACCTATAGCGGTGTGTTTTCCTAATGCAGTGTGTTATTTACAGCAGTGTGTTTATCTATATCATTGTGTTATCTATAGCAGTGTGTTATCTATAGTGGTGTGTTGCCTATAGCAGTATAATCTATATCAGTGTGTTTTCTATAGCAGTGTGTTATCTATCAGTATAATCTATGGCAGTGTGTTATCTATATAGCAATGTGTTATTTACCTATAGCAGTACAATCTATGGCAGTGTTTTCTATAGCAGTGTGTTATCTATAGCAGAATAATCTATGGCAGTGTGTTATCTATAGCAATGTGTTATCTATAGCAGTGTGTTACCTATAGCAGTATAATCTATATCAGTGTGTTTTCTATAGCAGTGTGTTATCTATAGCAGTATAATCTATGGCAGTGTGTTATCTATAGCAATGTGTTATCTATAATGTGTTATCTATAGCAGTGTGTTTATACCTATAGCAGTATAATCTATATCAGTGTGTTTTCTATAGCAGTGTGTTATCTATAGCAGTATAATCTATGGCAGTGTGTTATCTATAGCAATGTGTTATCTGTAGCAGTGTATTACCTATAACAATGTGTTATCTATAGGAGTGTGTTATCTATAGCAGTATAATCTATGGCAGTGTGTTATCTATAGCAGTGTGTTATCTATATCAGTGTGTTATCTATAGCAGTATAATCTATAGCAGTATGTTTTCTATAGCAGCTAGTTATCTATAGCGGTGTGTTTTCTATAGCGGTGTGTTTTTCTATAGCAGTGTGTTATCCATAGCAGTGTGTTTAATGCTGTGTTTCTATAGCAGTGTGTTATCTATAGCAGTGTGTTTATGCAGTGTTTATAGCAGTATAATCTGCAGCGTGTTTAGCAGTATGTTTTCTTTATCTTATAAAGTGAGTGGGTTATCTAGCAGTGTAACTTGTAGCTGTGTAAGCTATCTGTGGTATTTGTTATCTGTGGTGCAGCATAATCTATAGCAGCATGTTTCTATAGCAGTGTAAGACTATAGCAGTATAATCTTATAGCTGTGTGTTATCTGTAGAAGCGTGTTATCGTATAGCAGTATAATCTATAGCATGTTTTCTATAGCAGCGTGTTATCTATAGCAGTGTGGTATCTATAGCAGTGTGGTATCTATAGCAGTGTAATCTATAGCAGTGTGTTTTCTATAGCAGTGTGTTATCTATAGCAGTGTGTTAACTAATGCAGTGTAGTTTTCTATATGTGTTATCTAATGCAGTGTGTTATTTACAGCAGTGTTATCTATATCATTGTGTTATCTACATAGTGTGTTATCTATAGTGGTGTGTTACCTATAGCAGTATAATCTATATCAGTGTGTTTTCTAAAGCAATGTGTTATCTATAGAAGTATAATCTATATCTATAGAAGTGTGTGTTATCTATAGCAGTGTGTTATCTATACTAGTTTAATCTATGGCATTGTGTTATCTATACCGCAGTGTTATCTATAGCAATGTGTTATCTAGAGTGTGTTATCTTTGCAGTTTAATCATGTTATCTATAACAATGTGTTATCTATAGGATGTTATCTTTGCAGTTTGTCCATGGCGTGTTATCTATAGCAGTGTGTCTCTATATCAGTGTGTTATCTATAGCAGTATAATCTATAGCAGTATGTTTTCTATAGCTGCGTGTTATCTGTAGCGGTGTGTTTTCTATAGCGGTGTGTTTTCTATAGCCGTGTGTTATCTATAGCAGTGTGTTAACTAATGCAGTGTGTTATTTATAGCAGTGTGTTATTTATAGTGGTGTGTTTTCTATAGCAGTGGGTTATCTATAGCAGTATAATCTATAGCTGTGTGTTATCTGTAGAGTCTTCCAATATGGCAGTATAATCTATAGTATGTTTTCTATAGCAACGTGTTATCTATAGCAGTATGTTTATCTATAGCAGTGTGTTATTTATAGCAGTGTGTTATTTATAGCAGTGTGTTATCTATAGCAGTGGGTTATCTATAGCAGTATAATCTATAGCTGTGTGTTATCTGTAGAAGCGTGTTATCTATAGCAGTATAATCTATAGCAGTATGTTTTCTATAGCAGCGTGTTATCTATATCAGTGTGTTATCTATAGCAGTATAATCTATAGCAGTATGTTTTCTATAGCAGTGTGTTATCTATAGCAGTATAATCTATAGCTGTATGTTATCTGTAGAAGCGTGTTATCTATAGCAGTATAATCTATAGCAATATGTTTTCTATAGCAGCGTGTTATCTATTGCAGTGTGTTTTCTATAGCAGTGTGGTATCTATAGCAGTGTGGTATCTATAGCAGGGTGTAATCTATAGCAGTGTGTTTTCTATAGCAGTGTGTTATCTATAGCAGTGTGTTAACTAATGCAGTGTGTTTTCTATAGCAGTGTGTTTTCTATAGCAGTGTGTTATCTATAGCAGTGTGTTAACTAATGCAGTGTGTTATCTATAGCAGTGTGTTAACTAATGCAGTGTGTTTTCTATAGCAGTGTGTTATCTAATGCAGTGTGTTATTTATAGCAGTGTGTTATCTATAGCAGTGTGTTATCTATAACAGTGTGTTATCTAATGCAGTGTGTTATTCTATAGCAGTGTGTTATCTAATGCAGTGTGTTATTTATAGCAGTGTGTTATCTATAGCAGTGTGTTATCTATAGCAGTGTGTTATCTATAGCAGTGTGTTATCTATAGCAGTGTGTTATCTATAGCAGTGTGTTGT
>NW_027030836.1:0-2835 GCF_034236695.1 Oncorhynchus nerka
AATACTGAGACATTCACTAGACAGGATGCATGTCCTAATACTGCAGGTCCTACTACTGAGACATTCACCAGACAGGATGCATGTCCTAATACTGCAGGTCCTACTACTGAGACATTCACTAGACAGGATGCATGTCCTAATACTGCAGGTCCTACTACTGAGACATTCACCAGGACCGGATGCAGGTCCTACTACTGAGACATTCACTAGACAGGATGCATGTCCTAATACTGCAGGTCCTACTACTGAGACATTCACTAGACAGGATGCATGTCCTAATACTGCAGGTCCTACTACTGAGACATTCACTAGACCGGATGCATGTCCTAATACTGCAGGTCCTACTACTGAGACATTCACTAGACAGGATGCATGTCCTAATACTGCAGGTCCTACTACTGAGACATTCACTAGACAGTGATGCATGTCCTAATACTGAGACATTCACTAGACAGGATGCATGTCCTAATACTGCAGGTCCTACTACTGAGACATTCACTAGAGCAGGATGCATGTCCTAATACTGCAGGTCCTAATACTGAGACATTCACTAGACAGGATGCATGTCCTAATACTGCAGGTCCTAACTACTGAGACATTCACTAGACAGGATGCATGTCCTAATACTGCAGGTCCTAATACTGAGACATTCACTAGACAGGATGCATGTCCTAATACTGCAGGTCCTACTACTGAGACATTCACTAGACAGGATGCATGTCCTAATACTGCAGGTCCTACTACTGAGACATTCACTAGACACAGGATGCATGTCCTAATACTGCAGGTCCTACTACTGAGACATTCACTAGACAGGATGCATGTCCTAATACTGCAGGTCCTACTACTGAGACATTCACTAGACAGGATGCATGGTCCTACTACTGAGACATTCACTAGACAGGATGCATGTCCTAATACTGCAGGTCCTACTACTGAGACATTCACTAGACAGGATGCATGTCCTAATACTGCAGGTCCTACTACTGAGACATTCACTAGACAGGATGCATGTCCTAATACTGCAGGTCCTACTACTGAGACATTCACTAGACAGGATGCATGTCCTAATACTGCAGGTCCTACTACTGAGACATTCACTAGACAGGATGCATGTCCTAATACTGCAGGTCCTACTACTGAGACATTCACTAGACAGGATGCATGTCCTAATACTGCAGGTCCTACTACTGAGACATTCACTAGACAGGATGCATGTCCTATATGATCCATACTGAGACATTCACTAGACAGGATGCATGTCACTAGATACGATGCAGGTCCTACTACTGAGACATTCACTAGACAGGATGCATGTCCTAATACTGCAGGTCCTACTACTGAGACATTCACTAGACAGGATGCATGTCCTAATACTGCAGGTCCTACTACTGAGACATTCACTAGACAGGATGCATGTCCTAATACTGCAGGTCCTACTACTGAGACATTCACTAGACAGGATGCATGTCCTAATACTGCAGGTCCTACTACTGAGACATTCACTAGACAGGATGCATGTCCTAATACTGCAGGTCCTACTACTGAGACATTCACTAGACAGGATGCATGTCCTAATACTGCAGGTCCTACTACTGAGACATTCACTAGACAGGATGCATGTCCTAATACTGCAGGTCCTACTACTGAGACATTCACTAGACAGGATGCATGTCCTAATACTGCAGGTCCTACTACTGAGACATTCACTAGACAGGATGCATGTCCTAATACTGCAGGTCCTACTACTGAGACATTCACTAGACAGGATGCATGTCCTAATACTGCAGGTCCTACTACTGAGACATTCACTAGACAGGATGCATGTCCTAATACTGCAGGTCCTACTACTGAGACATTCACTAGACAGGATGCATGTCCTAATACTGCAGGTCCTACTACTGAGACATTCACTAGACAGGATGCATGTCCTAATACTGAGACATTCACTAGACAGGATGCATGTCCTAATACTGCAGGTCCTACTACTGAGACATTCACTAGACAGGATGCATGTCCTAATACTGCAGGTCCTACTACTGAGACATTCACTAGACAGGATGCATGTCCTAATACTGCAGGTCCTACTACTGAGACATTCACTAGACAGGATGCATGTCCTAATACTGCAGGTCCTACTACTGAGACATTCACTAGACAGGATGCATGTCCTAATACTGCAGGTCCTACTACTGAGACATTCACTAGACAGGATGCATGTCCTAATACTGCAGGTCCTAATACTGAGACATTCACTAGACAGGATGCATGTCCTAATACTGCAGGTCCTAATATTCAGACATTCACTAGACAGGATGCATGTCCTAATACTGCAGGTCCTACTACTGAGACATTCACTAGACAGGATGCATGTCCTAATACTGCAGGTCCTACTACTGAGACATTCACTAGACAGGATGCATGTCCTAATACTGCAGGTCCTACTACTGAGACATTCACTAGACAGGATGCATGTCCTAATACTGCAGGTCCTACTACTGAGACATTCACTAGACAGGATGCATGTCCTAATACTGCAGGTCCTACTACTGAGACATTCACTAGACAGGATGCATGTCCTAATACTGCAGGTCCTAATACTGAGACATTCACTAGACAGGATGCATGTCCTAATACTGCAGGTCCTACTACTGAGACATTCACTAGACAGGATGCATGTCCTAATACTGCAGGTCCTACTACTGAGACATTCACTAGACAGGATGCATGTCCTAATACTGCAGGTCCTACTACTGAGACATTCACTAGACAGGATGCATGTCCTAATACTGCAGGTCCTAATGAGACATTCACTAGACAGGATGCAGGTCCTAC
>NW_027030837.1:0-2835 GCF_034236695.1 Oncorhynchus nerka
GTGCTGTTTTTCACTAGCTAGATCTGTGCTGTTTTTCACAAGCTAGATCTGGGCTGTTTTTCACTAGCTAGATCTGTGCTGTTTTTCACTAGCTAGATCTGGGCTGTTTTTCACTAGCTAGATCTGGGCTGTTTTTCACTAGCTAGATCTGTGCTGTTTTTCACTAGCTAGATCTGGGCTGTTTTTCACTAGCTAGATCTGTGCTGTTTTTCACTAGCTAGATCTGGGCTGTTTTTCACTAGCTAGATCTGGGCTGTTTTTCACTAGCTAGATCTGTGCTGTTTTTCACTAGCTAGATCTGGGCTGTTTTTCACTAGCTAGATCTGTGCTGTTTTTCACTAGCTAGATCTGGGCTGTTTTTCACTAGCTAGATCTGTGCTGTTTTTCACTAGCTAGATCTGGGCTGTTTTTCACTAGCTAGATCTGTGCTGTTTTTCACTAGCTAGATCTGTGCTGTTTTTCACTAGCTAGATCTGTGCTGTTTTTCACTAGCTAGATCTGTGCTGTTTTTCACTAGCTAGATCTGTGCTGTTTTTCACTAGCTAGATCTGTGCTGTTTTTCACTAGCTAGATCTGGGCTGTTTTTCACTAGCTAGATCTGTGCTGTTTTTCACTAGCTAGATCTGTGCTGTTTTTCACTAGCTAGATCTGGGCTGTTTTTCACTAGCTAGATCTGGGCTGTTTTTCACTAGCTAGATCTGTGCTGTTTTTCACTAGCTAGATCTGGGCTGTTTTTCACTAGCTAGATCTGGGCTGTTTTTCACTAGCTAGATCTGTGCTGTTTTTCACTAGCTAGATCTGGGCTGTTTTTCACTAGCTAGATCTGTGCTGTTTTTCACTAGCTAGATCTGTGCTGTTTTTCACTAGCTAGATCTGGGCTGTTTTTCACTAGCTAGATCTGTGCTGTTTTTCACTAGCTAGATCTGTGCTGTTTTTCACTAGCTAGATCTGGGCTGTTTTTCACTAGCTAGATCTGTGCTGTTTTTCACTAGCTAGATCTGTGCTGTTTTTCACTAGCTAGATCTGTGCTGTTTTTCACTAGCTAGATCTGTGCTGTTTTTCACTAGCTAGATCTGTGCTGTTTTTCACTAGCTAGATCTGGGCTGTTTTTCACTAGCTAGATCTGGGCTGTTTTTCACTAGCTAGATCTGGGCTGTTTTTCACTAGCTAGATCTGTGCTGTTTTTCACTAGCTAGATCTGGGCTGTTTTTCACTAGCTAGATCTGGGCTGTTTTTCACTAGCTAGATCTGTGCTGTTTTTCACTAGCTAGATCTGTGCTGTTTTTCACTAGCTAGATCTGGGCTGTTTTTCACTAGCTAGATCTGGGCTGTTTTTCACTAGCTAGATCTGTGCTGTTTTTCACTAGCTAGATCTGGGCTGTTTTTCACTAGCTAGATCTGGGCTGTTTTTCACTAGCTAGATCTGTGCTGTTTTTCACTAGCTAGATCTGTGCTGTTTTTCACTAGCTAGATCTGTGCTGTTTTTCACTAGCTAGATCTGTGCTGTTTTTCACTAGCTAGATCTGGGCTGTTTTTCACTAGCTAGATCTGGGCTGTTTTTCACTAGCTAGATCTGTGCTGTTTTTCACTAGCTAGATCTGGGCTGTTTTTCACTAGCTAGATCTGTGCTGTTTTTCACTAGCTAGATCTGTGCTGTTTTTCACTAGCTAGATCTGTGCTGTTTTTCACTAGCTAGATCTGGGCTGTTTTTCACTAGCTAGATCTGGGCTGTTTTTCACTAGCTAGATCTGTGCTGTTTTTCACTAGCTAGATCTGGGCTGTTTTTCACTAGCTAGATCTGTGCTGTTTTTCACTAGCTAGATCTGGGCTGTTTTTCACTAGCTAGATCTGGGCTGTTTTTCACTAGCTAGATCTGTGCTGTTTTTCACTAGCTAGATCTGGGCTGTTTTTCACTAGCTAGATCTGTGCTGTTTTTCACTAGCTAGATCTGTGCTGTTTTTCACTAGCTAGATCTGTGCTGTTTTTCACTAGCTAGATCTGTGGTTTTCACAAGCCAGATGTTTTTCACTAGCTGATCTGGACTGTTTTCACTAGCTAGATCTGGACTGTTTTTCACTAGCTAGATCTGTGCTGTTTTTCACTAGCTAGATCTGGGCTGTTTCACTAACTAGATCTGGGCTGTTTTTCACTATTAGATTCGTGCTGTTTTACTATGATCTGTGTGCTGTTTTTACTAGCTAGATCTGTGGGCTGTTTTTCACTAGCTAGATCTGGGCTGTTTTTCACTAGCTAGATCTGTGCTGTTTTTCACTAGCTAGATCTGGGCTGTTTTTCACTAGCTAGATCTGTGCTGTTTTTCACTAGCTAGATCTGGGCTGTTTTTCACTAGCTAGATCTGGGCTGTTTTTCACTAGCTAGATCTGTGCTGTTTTTCACTAGCTAGATCTGGGCTGTTTTTCACTAGCTAGATCTGTGCTGTTTTTCACTAGCTAGATCTGGGCTGTTTTTCACTAGCTAGATCTGTGCTGTTTTTCACTAGCTAGATCTGTGCTGTTTTTCACTAGCTAGATCTGTGCTGTTTTTCACTAGCTAGATCTGGGCTGTTTTTCACTAGCTAGATCTGGGCTGTTTTTCACTAGCTAGATCTGTGCTGTTTTTCACTAGCTAGATCTGGGCTGTTTTTCACTAGCTAGATCTGTGCTGTTTTTCACTAGCTAGATCTGGGCTGTTTTTCACTAGCTAGATCTGGGCTGTTTTTCACTAGCTAGATCTGGGCTGTTTTTCACTAGCTAGATCTGTGCTGTTTTTCACTAGCTAGATCTGGGCTGTTTTTCACTAGCTAGATCTGTGCTGTTTTTCACTAGCTAGATCTGG
>NW_027030838.1:0-2836 GCF_034236695.1 Oncorhynchus nerka
AGAGAGCTAGGGCAGAGAGAGAGAGAGCTAGGGCAGTAGCAGAGAGAGAGCTAGGGCAGTAGAGAGAGAGAGCTAGGGCAGTAGAGAGAGAGAGCAGCTAGGGCAGTAGAGAGAGAGAGCTAGAGCAGAGAGAGAGCTAGGGCAGTAGGAGAGAGAGCTAGGGCAGTAGAGAGAGAGAGCTAGGGCAGAGAGAGAGAGCTAGGGCAGTAGAGAGAGAGAGAGAGAGAGAGAGCTAGGGCAGTAGAGAGAGAGAGAGCTAGGGCAGTAGAGAGAGAGAGCTAGGGCAGTAGAGAGAGAGAGCTAGGGCAGTAGAGAGAGAGAGCTAGGGCAGTAGAGAGAGAGAGCTAGGGCAGTAGAGAGAGAGAGAGCTAGGGCAGTAGAGAGAGAGAGCTAGGGCAGTAGAGAGAGAGAGAGCTAGGGCAGTAGAGAGAGAGAGCTAGGGCAGTAGAGAGAGAGAGAGAGAGAGAGCTAGGAGAGTAGAGAGAGAGAGAGAGCTAGGGCAGTAGAGAGAGAGAGCTAGGGCAGTAGAGAGAGAGAGAGCTAGGGAGCAGGCTAGAGAGAGAGAGAGCTAGGGCAGTAGAGAGAGAGAGCTAGGGCAGAGAGAGAGAGAGCTAGGGCAGTAGAGAGAGAGAGCTAGGGCAGTAGAGAGAGAGAGCTAGGGCAGTAGAGAGAGAGAGCTAGGGCAGTAGAGAGAGAGAGCTAGGGCAGGAGAGAGAGCTAGGGCAGTAGAGAGAGAGAGCTAGGGCAGTAGAGAGAGAGAGAGCTAGGGCAGTAGAGAGAGAGAGAGCTAGGGCAGTAGAGAGAGAGAGCTAGGGCAGTAGAGAGAGAGAGCTAGGGCAGTAGAGAGAGAGAGCTAGGGCAGTAGAGAGAGAGAGCTAGGGCAGTAGAGAGAGAGAGCTAGGGCAGTAGAGAGAGAGAGCTAGGGCAGTAGAGAGAGAGCTAGGGCAGGAGAGAGAGCTAGGGCAGTAGAGAGAGAGAGCTAGGCAGTAGAGAGAGAGCTAGGCAGAGAGAGAGAGAGCTAGGGCAGTAGAGAGAGAGAGCTAGGGCAGTAGAGAGAGCGATAGGGCAGTAGAGAGAGCTAGGGCAGAGAGAGAGAGCTAGGGCAGAGAGAGAGAGAGCAGTAGAGAGAGAGAGAGCTAGGGCAGAGAGAGAGCTAGGGCAGTGAGAGAGAGGCTAGGAGTAGAGAGAGAGAGCTAGGGCAGTAGAGAGAGAGAGCTAGGGCAGTAGAGAGAGAGAGCTAGGGCAGTAGAGAGAGAGAGATAGGCAGTAGAGAGAGAGCTAGGGCAGTAGAGAGAGAGAGTAGGGCAGTAGAGAGAGAGAGCTAGGGCAGTAGGAGAGAGAGAGCTAGGGCAGTAGAGAGAGAGAGCTAGGGCAGAGAGAGAGCTAGGCAGGAGCGAGAGCTAGCAGTAGAGAGAGAGCTAGGGCAGTAGAGAGAGAGAGCTAGGGCAGTAGAGAGTAGAGAGAGCTAGGGCAGTAGAGAGAGAGAGCTAGGGCAGTAGAGAGAGAGAGAGCTAGGGCAGTAGAGAGAGAGAGAGTTAGGGCAGAGAGAGAGAGCTAGGGCAGTGAGAGAGAGAGCTAGGGCAGGGAGAGAGAGCTAGGGCAGTAGAGAGAGAGCTAGGGCAGTAGAGAGAGAGAGCTAGGGCAGTAGAGAGAGAGAGCTAGGGCAGTAGAGAGAGAGAGCTAGGGCAGTAGAGAGAGAGAGCTAGGGCAGTAGAGAGAGAGAGCTAGGGCAGTAGAGAGAGAGAGAGCTAGGGCAGTAGAGAGAGAGAGAGCTAGGGCAGTAGAGAGAGAGAGCTAGGGCAGTAGAGAGAGAGAGCTAGGGCAGTAGAGAGAGCTAGGGCAGTAGAGAGAGAGAGCTAGGGCAGTAGAGAGAGAGAGCTAGGGCAGTAGAGAGAGAGAGCTAGGGCAGTAGAGAGAGAGAGCTAGGGCAGTAGAGAGAGAGAGAGCTAGGGCAGTAGAGAGAGAGAGCTAGGGCAGTAGAGAGAGAGCTAGGGCAGTAGAGAGAGAGAGCTAGGGCAGTAGAGAGAGAGAGCTAGGGCAGTAGAGAGAGAGAGAGCTAGGGCAGTAGAGAGAGAGAGCTAGGGCAGTAGAGAGAGAGAGCTAGGGCAGTAGAGAGAGAGCTAGGGCAGTAGAGAGAGAGCTAGGGCAGTAGAGAGAGAGAGCTAGGGCAGTAGAGAGCTAGGGCAGTAGAGAGAGAGAGCTAGGGCAGTAGAGAGAGAGCTAGGGCAGTAGAGAGAGAGAGCTAGGGCAGTAGAGAGAGAGAGCTAGGGCAGTAGAGAGAGAGAGCTAGGGCAGTAGAGAGAGAGAGCTAGGGCAGTAGAGAGAGAGAGCTAGGGCAGTAGAGAGAGAGAGCTAGGGCAGTAGAGAGAGAGAGCTAGGGCAGTAGAGAGAGAGAGCTAGGGCAGTAGAGAGAGAGAGCTAGGGCAGTAGAGAGAGAGAGCTAGGGCAGTAGAGAGAGAGAGCTAGGGCAGTAGAGAGAGAGCTAGGGCAGTAGAGAGAGAGAGCTAGGGCAGTAGAGAGAGAGAGCTAGGGCAGTAGAGAGAGAGAGCTAGGGCAGTAGAGAGAGAGAGCTAGGGCAGTAGAGAGAGAGCTAGGGCAGAGAGGAGAGAGCTAGGGCAGTAGAGAGAGAGAGAGCTAGGGCAGTAGAGAGAGAGCTAGGGCAGTAGAGAGAGAGAGCTAGGGCAGTAGAGAGAGAGAGCTAGGGCAGTAGAGAGAGAGAGCTAGGGCAGTAGAGAGAGAGAGAGCTAGGGCAGTAGAGAGAGAGAGAGCTAGGGCAGTAGAGAGAGAGAGAGCTAGGGCAGTAGAGAGAGAGAGAGCTAGGGCAGTAGAGAGAGAG
>NW_027030839.1:0-2836 GCF_034236695.1 Oncorhynchus nerka
ATTCCCCAGAGTGGTTACTCATCTCCACTGCTGTGGTAGTCGGCTACATAACAAGGATTCCCAGAGAGTGGTTACTCTTCTCTGTGGTAGTCGGCTACATAACAAGGATTCCCTCTAGAGAGTGGTTGCTCCTCTCTGCTGTGGTAGTCGGCTGCATGGCAAAGGATTCCCGAGAGGTGGTTGCTCTCCTCTCTTAACAGTAGTGAGGCTGTAACAGGGATTCTACGGAGGTGGTTGCTCTTATCTCTGCTGTGATGATCGGCTACATAACAAATTCCCAGAGAGTGGTTACTCCTCTCCACTCACTGTAGTAGTCAGGCTGGGTAACAAGTGACTGTGAGAGTGGTTACTCCTCTCTGCTGCGGTAGTCATTTACATAACAAGGGACTTCACAGAGGTGGTTGCTCCTCTCTGCTGCGGTAAATCAGGCTGCAACAAGGATTCCCAGAGAGCGGTTGCTCCTCTCCACTGCCGCTGGTAGCTTCCAGTTTCATAACAAGGATTCCCCAGAGAGTGGTTACTCCTCTGCTGTGAGTCGGCTATAACCGATTCTCAGAGAGTGGATGCTCCACTCTGCTGGCAGTCGGCTGACATAACAAGGATTCACAGGATGGTTACTCCTCTCTGCTGTGGTAGCCGACTACCACAGCCAAGTGGAGATGAGTAACCACTACTCTGGGGAATCCTTGTTATGTAGCCGACTACTCACAACGAGAGAGGATGTGACCACTCTGAGGAATCACCCAGTGTTATGTAGCCGACTACCACAGCTAGAGAGGAGTAACACTCTCTGAGGGAATCACTTTTATGCTAGCCGACTGCCGCAGTAGTGGAGATGAGTGGCCGCTCTCTGGGAATCCTTGTTATGTAGCCGACTACCACAGCAGTGGAGATGAGGTAACCACTCTCTGGGGAATCCTTGTTATGTAGCCGACTACCTCACAGTAGTGGAGATGAGTAACCACTCTCTGGGAATCCTTGTTATGTAGCCGACTACCACTGGCAGTGGATGAGCCAGCTCTCTGAGGAATCTGTACTTCATGTAGCCGACCTGCCACGCAAGAAGAGATGACCACTCTCATGGGAATCCTGTTATGTAGCAGATTCTACCACAGCAGAGAGAGTGACCACTCTCTGGGGGATCATGTTATGTGACGACTACCACAGTAAGTGGAGAGGGTAACCATCTCTGGGGATCCTTGTTATGTAGCATGGCTACCACAGCAGAGAGGTGACCACTCTCTGGGAGTCTCCCTTGTTATGTAGCCGACTACTACAGCAGAGAGGAGTGAAGCCACTCTGGGGAATCCTTGTTATTGTAGCTGACTACCACAGCAGTGGAGATGATGTAACCACCTCTGGGAATCCTTGTTATGCTGCCAGACTCACCACAGTGGTGAGGGTAACCACTCATCTGGGGAATCCTTGTTATGTGAGCCGACCTACCACAGCAGTGGAGAGGAGTAACCACTCTCTGGGAATCCTTGTTATGTGGCAGCACTACCACAGCAGAGAGGAGTAACCACTCTCTGAGGAATCCTTGTTATGTAGCCGACTACCACAGCAGAGAGGAGTAACCTCTCTGGGGAATCCTTGTTATGTAGCCGATCTACCACAGCAGTGGAGAGGAGTAACCACTCTCTGGGAATCCCTGTGCTTGTAGCCGACTCACACAGCAGAGAGAGTAACCACTCTCTGGGAATCCTTGTTATGTAGCCGATCTACCACAGCAGAGGGTAACCACTCTTAGGGAATCCTTGTTATGTAGCCGATCACCACAGCAGAGAGGAGTAACCACTCTCTGGGAATCTGTTATGTGGCCACTACCACAGCAGTGGAGAGAGTAACCACTCTCTGGGGAATCCTTGTTATGTAGCAGATCTACAGCAGAGAGGAGTAACCATCTCTGGGAATCCTTGTTATGTAGCCGACTACTACAGCAGTGGAGAGGAGTAACCACTCTCTGGGAATCCTTGTTCATGTAGCCGACTACCACAGCAGTGGAAGGAGTAACCACTCTCTGGAATCCTTGTTATGTGGCCGACTACCACATGCAGAGAGAGTAACCACTCTCTGAGGAATCCTTGTTATGTAGCACGACTCTCACAGCAGAGAGGAGTAACCACTCTCTGGGGAATCCTTGTTATGTAGCAGACTACCACAGTAGTGGAGAGGAGT
Source organism: Oncorhynchus nerka (assembly GCF_034236695.1). Lineage (NCBI taxonomy): Eukaryota > Metazoa > Chordata > Actinopteri > Salmoniformes > Salmonidae > Oncorhynchus > Oncorhynchus nerka. Next base: position 2,179 of record NW_027030839.1, read on the forward strand.
AACCACTCTCTGGGGAATCCTTGTTATGTAGCCGACTACCACAGCAGAGAGGAGTAACCACTCTCTGGGGAATCCTTGTTATGTAGCCGACTACCACAGCAGTGGAGAGGAGTAACCACTCTCTGGGGAATCCTTGTTATGTAGCCGACTACCACAGCAGTGGAGAGGAGTAACCACTCTCTGGGGAATCCTTGTTATGTAGCCGACTACCACAGCAGAGAGGAGTAACCACTCTCTGGGGAATCCTTGTTATGTAGCCGACTACCACAGCAGAGAGGAGTAACCACTCTCTGGGGAATCCTTGTTATGTAGCCGAAACGTATTTATTTGAGTTTGAGGTGGCCCCCACCACTATAGCCACAGCAGTAGCTGGACCGCAGCCCCCACCACTACAGACTGGTGCTGCAGATGGATCAACACAACCCTGGTTCAACACAGACTGGTGCTGCAGATGGACCAACACATCCCTGGTTCAACAGACTGGTGCTGCAGATGGATCAACACAACCCCGGTTCAACACAGACTGGTGCTGCAGATGGACCAACACATCCCTGGTTCAACACAAACTGGTGCTGCAGATGGGCCAACACAGACTGGTCCTGCAGATGGACCAACACATCCCTGGTTCAACACAAACTGGTGCTGCAGATGGGCCAAC
>NW_027030840.1:0-2838 GCF_034236695.1 Oncorhynchus nerka
TCACATATGTCAGAGTCAAGGCCCGCGGGCCACATCCGGCCCGCAAGAAGGTTTTTACGGCCCCTGGGATGATCTTGATTTATTATTAGAACCGGCCCGCAGCAAGCCGGCAGCCCGCAGATCTTTTACACGCACCAATACTACATTTCCCACAATGCAAAGGTGACGCACCGAGCAGTAGGCTGCTTCATTTCAATATTTATTGGCACAGCAGTCGTCAGCATCACAGTAAAATTAACTTTCAGATACCCATCAAAAATGGCAAAACGGAAGGTGGATACTGAGAACCGGGGTTTCAAACAAGGTGGGAGTCGGAGTATATGTTCACGAAGGTAGCTGGAAAACCTGTGTGTCTTCTGTGTGGAGAAAGTGTGGCGGTACTGAAAGAGTATAATCTGAGACGACATTATGAAACGAAACACGCGGACAAAAACAAGAATATGGACATGGAACAAAGGCTACAAAAGGCAGAGGAATTAAAACGAGGCCTCAAATCTCGACAGGCTCTGTTCAAAAAAGCCAAATCACAAGGCCAGGCTGCTGTCAAGGCCAGTTTTATTTTGGCAGAAGAGATCGCTAAATCAGCCCGGCCATTTACGGAGGGGATTTCATCAAAAACTGCATGATTAAAGTTTGTGACGAAGTTTGCCCAGAAAAAGGCAACTCTTTTTAAATGTGAGTCTGAGCAGAAACACCATTGCCGAGAGAGTAGACCAGTTGTCCATCAATCTAAAAGAGCAGCTTGTGAAAAAGGGAAAAGATTTTATTGCATATTCCTTGGCTGTGGATGAGAGCACCGACATTTCTGACATTGCCCAGTTGTCAATTTTCATCCGCGGAGTGGACTCCAACCTAAGCGTGACAGAGGAGTTTTTGGCTTTACGTCCTATGCATGGCACAACTACGGGGCATGATTTGTATGAAGAGGTGTCAAGATGTGTAAATGAGATGGAGCTGCCTTGGGAAAAACTCGTGGGTTTGACAACCGACGGAGCACCTGCGATGTGTGGACACAGGAGCGGACTGGTGGCGAAGATACGGGAAAAGATGCAAGAGGAAAACGCGACAGGTGAGCTGACAGCTTATCATTGTATCATACACCAGGAAGCGTTGTGCGGTAAAGCCTTGAAAATGGAGCATGTAATGAGCATCATCACGCGCACAGTTAACTTTATCAGAGCCAAAGGTTTGAATCACCGCCAGTTCAAGGCATTTCTGACGGAGTTAGAAACGGAGCATGGTGATTTGCCTTATCACACAGAGGTGCGATGGCTAAGCCAGGGAAAGGTGCTTCAAAGATGTTTCGAGCTTCGTGAGGAGATTTGTCTGTTCTTGGACAGCAAAGGGAAAGACACAACACAACTCCGAGACGAAATGTTTCTGTGTGAAATGGCTTTTCTGTGTGACATTACGAGTCATCTGAATGCAATAAACTTGCAGCTGCAGGGTCGGGATCGTGTCATCTCTGATATGTACAGTACAGTGAAGGCATTTAAAACCAAACTGACTCTGTGGGAGACGCAGATGCGGAAAGAAAATTTGAGCCACTTTCCCAGCTGCCAGACCATGAAAGAGAAGCTCTCTACCAGTGCGTTCCCGAGCACACAGTTGGCTGATAAAATAGGTATGCTTGCCGCTGACTTTCGACGCCGATTTGCTGACTTTGAAGCACAAAAAGCAGGTTGGAACTGCTCGGTAACCCATTTGCTGTTGACGTGGAAAGCTCACCACCAAACCTCCAAATGGAGTTGATTGACCTCCAATGCAATGATGCACTGAGGGCAAAATATGCGGCAGTGGGTGCTGCGGAGTTCGCCCGCTTCCTCCCCGGCACAATGCCCCAGCTGCGCATCCAGGCTGCTCAAACGTTGTCTATGTTTGGCAGCACATACCTGTGTGAACAACTGTTTTCTTTGATGAACCTGAACAAAACATCACACAGAAGTCGACTTACTGCTGAACACCTCCACTCAATTCTGAGGATTTCTTCAGCTCAGAGCCTTACCCCGAACATTGATGAACTTGTGGAAAAGATGGGACACCACCAAGTATCACCCTCAACCTCAAACAAGTGAACATTACTGTGCAATCACATATTTAGAGTTTTTACTCAGTTCAAGTTTAAAAGTTAAAATTTAATATTTGTTTTCACTGCATGTTACTTCTCCTTAAACAAAGTGTTGTTTTTGATTAATAGATTTTTGCACTTTATTTTTTGTATTTCAATCCAATTATATTTTAAAAATATTTCAGTTGAGTGGATGATAGAAAATTGCTATTATTGTTTTTTCTTTGAAGTAAATTTAGCCCACTTTTGCTAAAATAGAAAATATAGTCTACTGATGGTGCCTTGAATACCGGTTTCTTTCATTTAATGTTCATGTTATGGGGATATTTATATAAAGGAAATTTGTCTTTTGTGTCTGTTGAAAATTAAAGATTACTGACAGAGCCATAAGAAAATATTGCTTTATTTATCTGATCATATTGTAATATATTTGTTAGGTTTTCAGTAGGTTCAATTAGGTTCACTAGACTATATGCGTCATTTAAAATTTTTTCAATGAACATTCGAACAGTCCGGCCCTCGTCTTGTAGCTGATTTTTTTATTTGGCCCTCCGTCCATTTGACTTTGACACCCCTGGCCTACCTGATAAGCTTCCCTGATGTTTTCTTCAACTTTCCTGATGCATTTCAGTCACTTAGGCTACTGATGCGAATAGACATTTGTACACTTTTCCCATAGGCTATTCGAGTCATTTGACGGATGTTTTTATTGTTTTAAAAGCTCATACGGCCTACATCGTTTCAATAACAATATAGCTATTGGCTTCAAT
>NW_027030841.1:0-2838 GCF_034236695.1 Oncorhynchus nerka
CAGGGGTGTCAAAGTCAAATGGACGGAGGGCCAAATAAAAAAATCAGCTACAAGACGAGGGCCGGACTGTTCGAATGTTCATTGAAAAATTTTTAAATGACGCATATAGTCTAGTGAACCTAATTGAACCTACTGAAAACCTAACAAATATATTACAATATGATCAGATAAATAAAGCAATATTTTCTTATGGCTCTGTCAGTAATCTTTAATTTTCAACAGACACAAAAGACAAATTTCCTTTATATAAATATCCCCATAACATGAACATTAAATGAAAGAAACCGGTATTCAAGGCACCATCAGTAGACTATATTTTCTATTTTAGCAAAAGTGGGCTAAATTTACTTCAAAGAAAAAAACAATAATAGCAATTTTCTATCATCCACTCAACTGAAATATTTTTAAAATATAATTGGATTGAAATACAAAAAAATAAAGTGCAAAAATCTATTAATCAAAAACAACACTTTGTTTAAGGAGAAGTAACATGCAGTGAAAACAAATATTAAATTTTAACTTTTAAACTGAACAGGTAAAAACTCTAAATATGTGATTACTGTATGTTCACTTGTTTGAGTTGAGGGTGATACCCAAGGTGGTGTCCCATTTTCCACAAGTTCATCAATGTTGGGTAGGCTCTGAGCTGAAATTATAGAATTGGTGGGTGTTCAGCAGTAGAATTCACTTCTGTGTGATGTTTTGTTCAGGTTCATCAAAACAGTTGTTCACAGGTATGTGCTGCCAAACATAGACAACGTTTGAGCAGCCTGGATGCGCAGCTGGGGCATTGTGCCGGGAGGAACGGGCTTAACTCCGCAGCACCCACTGCGCATATTTTGCTCCTCAGTGCATCATTGCATTGAGGTCAATCAACTCATTTGAGGTTTGGTGGTGAGCTTTCCACGTCAACAGCAAATGGGTTCCGAGCAGTTCCAACCTGCTTTTTGTGCTTCCAAAGTCAGCAAATGCAAGGCCGAAAGTCAGCGGTAAGCATACCTTATTTTATCAGCCAACTGTGTGCTCGGGAACGCACTGGTAGAGAGCTTCTCTTTCATGGTCTGGCAGCTGGGAAAGTGGTCAAATTTTCTTCCCAGATCGTCTCCCACAGAGTCAGTTTGGTTTTAAATGCCTTCACTGTAATTGTACATATCAGAGATGACACGATCCCGACCCTGCAGCTGCAGTTTATTGCATCTCAGATGACTCGTAATGTCACACAGAAAAGCCATTTCACACAGAAACATTTCGTCCCGGAGTTGTGTTGTGTCTTTCCCTTTGCTGTCCAAGAACAGACAAATCTCCTCACGAGCTCGAAACATCTTTGAAGCACCTTTCCTGGCTTAGCCATCGCACCTCTGTGATAAGGCAAATCACCATGCTCCGTTTCTAACTCCGTCAGAAATGCCCCCTTTGAACTGGCGGTGATTCAAACCTTGGCTCTGATAAAGTTAACTGTGCGCGTGATGATGCTCATTACATGCTCCATTTTCAAGGCTTTACCGCTAACAACGCTCCTGTGTGTATGATACAATGATAAGCTGTCAGCTCACCTGTCGCGTTTTCCTCTTGCATCTTTCCCGTATCTTAATACCAGTCCGCTCCTGTGTCCACACATCGCAGGTGCTCAATCGGATGTCAAACCCACGTAGAAGTTTTCCCAAGGCAGCTCCATCTCATTTACACATCTTGACACCTCTTCATACAAATCATGCCCGTAGTTGTGCCATGCATAGGACGAAAAGCCAAAAACTCCTCTGTCACGCTTAGGTTGGAGTCCACTCCGGATGAAAATTGACAACTGGGCAATGTCAGAAATGTCGGTGCTCTCATCCACAGCCAAGGAATATGCAATAAAATCTTTTCCCCTTTTTCACAAGCTGCTCTTTTAGATTGATGGACAACTGGTCTACTCTCTCGGCAATGGTGTTTCTGCTCAGACTCACATTTAAAAAGAGTTGCCTTTTTTCTGGGCAAACTTAGGTCACAAACTTTAATCATGCAGTTTTTGATGAAATCCCCCTCCGTAAATGGCCGGGCTGATTTAGCGATCTCTTCTGCCAAAATAAAACTGGCCTTGACAGCAGCCTGGCCTTGTGATTTGGCTTTTTGAACAGAGCCTGTCGAGATTTGAGGCCTCGTTTTAATTCCTCTGCCTTTTGTAGCCTTTGTTCCATGTCCATATTCTTGTTTTTGTCCACGTGTTTCGTTTCATAATGTCGTCTCAGATTATACTCTTTCAGTACCGCCACACTTTCTCCACACAGAAGACACACAGGTTTCCAGCTACCTTCGTGAACATATACTCCGACCCCACCTTGTTTGAAACCCCGGTTCTCAGTATCCACCTATGTAGTATTGGTGCGTGTAAAAGATCTGCGGGCTGCCGGCTTGCTGCGGGCCGGTTCTAATAATAAATCAAGATCATCCCAGGGGCCGTAAAAAACCTTCTTGCGGGCCGGATGTGGCCCGCGGGCCTTGACTCTGACATATGTGAACTACATGGACTTTACAAAAAACGTGATCAAAGGTCATAACGTTTAGACGGCATACCATTGCAAGTTTCTGCAGTTGCTCTTCGCCAACTTCATCCTGCATTGTGGGAGGTTCTATTGTCAACCAATAATGGTTGTTTGACCAAACAGGAACCAATATGTCGCGATTTATATGGTCGCGGCCGGTTACGACAAAGCCTGGGCGCGAACCCAGGGACTCTGATGGCACAGCTGGCGCTGCAGTACAGCGCCCTTAACCACTGCGCCACCCGGGAGGCAAACATTTTGTTTCTTGAAATACATTTTCGATTTCTACCTCAAATGGAGCACACTTTGTTAATAA
>NW_027030842.1:0-2840 GCF_034236695.1 Oncorhynchus nerka
CTTCAAGGTATAACGCCTACTACACTCATAGGGACGGTACATTTATCAATATAGGGGACCCTTTCAAGGTATAACGCCTACTACACTCATAGGGACGGTACATTTATCAATATAGGGGACCCTTTCAAGGTATAACGCCTACTACACTCATAGGGACGGTACATTTATCAATATAGGGGACCCTTTCAAGGTATAACGCCTACTACACTCATAGGGACGGTACATTTATCAATATAGGGGACCCTTTCAAGGTATAACGCCTACTACACTCATAGGGACGGTACATTTATCAATATAGGGGACCCTTTCAAGGTATAACGCCTACTACACTCATAGGGACGGTACATTTATCAATATAGGGGACCCTTTCAAGGTATAACGCCTACTACACTCATAGGGACGGTACATTTATCAATATAGGGGACCCTTTCAAGGTATAACGCCTACTACACTCATAGGGACGGTACATTTATCAATATAGGGGACCCTTTCAAGGTATAACGCCTACTACACTCATAGGGACGGTACATTTATCAATATAGGGGACCCTTTCAAGGTATAACGCCTACTACACTCATAGGGACGGTACATTTATCAATATAGGGGACCCTTTCAAGGTATAACGCCTACTACACTCATAGGGACGGTACATTTATCAATATAGGGGACCCTTTCAAGGTATAACGCCTACTACACTCATAGGGACGGTACATTTATCAATATAGGGGACCCTTTCAAGGTATAACGCCTACTACACTCATAGGGACGGTACATTTATCAATATAGGGGACCCTTTCAAGGTATAACGCCTACTACACTCATAGGGACGGTACATTTATCAATATAGGGACCCTTTCAAGGTATAACGCCTACTACACTCATAGGGACGGTACATTTATCAATATAGGGGACCCTTTCAAGGTATAACGCCTACTACACTCATAGGGACGGTACATTTATCAATATAGGGGACCCTTTCAAGGTATAACGCCTACTACACTCATAGGGACGGTACATTTATCAATATAGGGGACCCTTTCAAGGTATAACGCCTACTACACTCATAGGGACGGTACATTTATCAATATAGGGACCCTTTCAAGGTATAACGCCTACTACACTCATAGGGACGGTACATTTATCAATATAGAGGACCCCTTTCAAGGTATAACGCCACACTCATAGGGACGGTACATTTATCAATATAGGGACCCTTTCAAGGTATAACGCCTACTACACTCATAGGGACGGTACATTTATCAATATAGGGACCCTTTTCAAGGTATAACGCCTACTACACTCATAGGGACGGTACATTTATCAATATAGGGGACCCTTTCAAGGTATAACGCCTACTACACTCATAGGGACGGTACATTTATCAATATAGGGGACCCTTTCGAAGGTATAACGCCACTACACTCATAGGGACGGTACATTTATCAATATAGTGGACCCTTTCAAGGTATAACGCCTACTACACTCATAGGGACGGTACATTTATCAATATAGGGAGCCTTTCAAGGTATAACGCCACGACACTCATAGGGACGGTACATTTATCAATATAGGGACCCTTTCAAGGTATAACGCCTACGACACTCATAGGGACGGTACATTTATCAATATAGGGGAGCCTTTCAAGGTATAACGCCTACTACACTCATACGGACGGTACATTTTATCAATATAGGGACCCTTTTCAAGGTATAACGCCTACTACACTCATAGGGACGGTACATTTATCAATATAGGGGACCCTTTCAAGGTATAACGCCTACTACACTCATAGGGACGGTACATTTATCAATATAGGGACCCTTTTCAAGGTATAACGCCTACTACACTCATAGGGACGGTACATTTATCAATATAGGGGACCCTTTCAAGGTATAACGCCGCCACTCATAGGACGGTACATTTATCAATATAGGGACAACTGCAAGGTATAACGCCTACTACACTCATAGGGGCCGGTACATTTATCAATATAGGGGACCCTTTCAAGGTATAACGCCTACTACACTCATAGGGACGGTACATTTATCAATATAGGGGACCCTTTCAAGGTATAACGCCTACTACACTCATAGGGACGGTACATTTATCAATATAGGGACCCTTTCAAGGTATAACGCCTACTACACTCATAGGGACGGTACATTTATCAATATAGGGGACCCTTTCAAGGTATAACGCCTACTACACTCATAGGGACGGTACATTTATCAATATAGGGGACCCTTTCAAGGTATAACGCCTACTACACTCATAGGGACGGTACATTTATCAATATAGGGACCCTTTCAAGGTATAACGCCTACTACACTCATAGGGACGGTACATTTATCAATATAGGGACCCTTTCAAGGTATAACGCCTACTACACTCATAGGGACGGTACATTTATCAATATAGGGACCCTTTCAAGGTATAACGCCTACTACACTCATAGGGACGGTACATTTATCAATATAGGGGACCCTTTCAAGGTATAACGCCTACTACACTCATAGGGACGGTACATTTATCAATATAGGGACCCTTTCAAGGTATAACGCCTACTACACTCATAGGGACGGTACATTTATCAATATAGGGGACCCTTTCAAGGTATAACGCCTACTACACTCATAGGGACGGTACATTTATCAATATAGGGACCCTTTCAAGGTATAACGCCTACTACACTCATAGGGACGGTACATTTATCAATATAGGGGACCCTTTCAAGGCATAACGCCTACTACACTCATAGGGACGGTACATTTATCAATATAGGGGACCCTTTCAAGGTATAACGCCTACGACACTCATAGGGACGGCACATTTATCAATAT
>NW_027030843.1:0-2841 GCF_034236695.1 Oncorhynchus nerka
CAGGGGTGTCAAAGTCAAATGGACGGAGGGCCAAATAAAAAAATCAGCTACAAGACGAGGACTGTTCGAATGTTCATTGAAAAATTTTTAAATGACGCATATAGTCTAGTGAACCTAATTGAACCTACTGAAAACCTAACAAATATATTACAATATGATCAGATAAATAAAGCAATATTTTCTTATGGCTCTGTCAGTAATCTTTAATTTTCAACAGACACAAAAGACAAATTTCCTTTATATAAATATCCCCATAACATGAACATTAAATGAAAGAAACCGGTATTCAAGGCACCATCAGTAGACTATATTTTCTATTTTAGCAAAAGTGGGCTAAATTTACTTCAAAGAAAAAACAATAATAGCAATTTTCTATCATCCACTCAACTGAAATATTTTTAAAATATAATTGGATTGAAATACAAAAAAATAAAGTGCAAAAATCTATTAATCAAAAACAACACTTTGTTTAAGGAGAAGTAACATTTCAACAATTTTAACTTTTAAACTTGAACTGAGTAAAAACTCTAAATATGTGATTGCACAGTAATGTTCACTTGTTTGAGGTTGAGGGTGATACTTGGTGGTGTCCCATCTTTTCCACAAGTTCATCAATGTTCGTAAGGCTCTGAGCTGAAGAAATCCTCAGAATTGAGTGGAGGTGTTCAGCAGTAAGTCGACTTCTGTGTGATGTTTTGTTCCAGGTTCATCAAGAAAACAGTTGTTCACACAGGTATGTGCTGCCAAACATAGACAACGTTTGAGCAGCCTGGATGCAGCTGGGGGCATTGTGCCGGGGAGGAAACAGGGCGAACTCCGCAGCACCCACTGCACGCATATTTTGCCCTCAGTGAATCATTGCATTGGGTCAATCAACTCCATTTGGAGGTTTGGTGGTGAGCTTTCCACGTCAGCAGCAAATGGGTTACCGAGCAGTTCCAACCTGCTTTTTTGTGCTTCAAAGTCAGCAAATCGGCGTCGAAAGTCAGCGGCAAGCATACCTATTTTATCAGCCAACTGTGTGCTCGGGAACGCACTGGTAGAGAGCTTCTCTTTCATGGTCTGGCAGCTGGGGAAAGTGGCTCAAATTTTCTTTCCGCATCTGCGTCTCCCACAGAGTCAGTTTGGTTTTAAATGCCTTCACTGTACTGTACATATCAGAGATGACATGATCCCGACCCTGCAGCTGCAAGTTTTTATTGCATTCAGATGACTCGTAATGTCACACAGAAAAGCCATTTCACACAGAAACATTTCGTCTCGGAGTTGTGTTGTGTCTTTCCCTTTGCTGTCCAGAACAGACAAATCTCCTCTGAGAAGCTCGAAACATCTTTGAAGCACCTTTCCCTGGCTTAGCCATCGCACCTCTGTGTGATAAGGCAAATCACCATGCTCCGTTTCTAACTCCGTCAGAAATGCCTTGAACTGGCGGTGATTCAAACCTTTGGCTCTGATAAAGTTAACTGTGCGCGTGATGATGCTCATTACATGCTCCATTTTCAAGGCTTTTACCTTTAACCTTCCTAGTGTATGATACAATGATAAGCTGTCAGCTCACCTGTCGCGTTTTCCTCTTGCATCTTTTCCCGTATCTTCCGCCACCAGTCCGCTCCTGTGTCCACCATCGCAGGTGCTCCGTCGGTTGTCAAACCCACGAGTTTTTTCCCAAGGCAGCTCCATCTCATTTACACATCTTGACACCTCTTCATACAAATCATGCCCCGTAGTTGTGCCATGCATAGGGCTGATGACCAAAAACTCCTCTGTCACGCTTAGGTTGGAGTCCACTCCGCGGATGAAAATTGACAACTGGGCAATGTCAGAAATGTCGGTGCTCATCCACAGCCAAGGAATATGCAATAAAATCTTTTCCTTTTTCACAAGCTGCTCTTTTAGATTGATGGACAGCTTGGTCACTCTCTCGGCAATGGTGTTTCTGCTCAAGACTCACATTTAAAAAGAGTTGCCTTTTTCTGGGCAAACTTCGTCACAAACTTTAATCATGCAGTTTTTGATGAAATCCCCCCTCCGTAAATGGCCGGGCTGATTTAGCGATCTCTTCTGCCAAAATAAAACTGGCCTTGACAGCAGCCTGGCCTTGTGATTTGGCTTTTTTGAACAGAGCCTGTCGAGATTTGAGGCCTCGTTTTAATTCCTCTGCCTTTGTAGCCTTTGTTCCATGTCCATATTCTTGTTTTTTGTCCGCGTGTTTCGTTTCATAATGTCGTCTCAGATTATACTCTTTCAGTACCGCCACACTTTCTCCACACAGAAGACACACAGGTTTTCCAGCTACCTTCGTGAACATATACTCCGACTCCCACCTTGTTTGAAACCCCCGGTTCTCAGTATCCACCTTCCGTTTTGCCATTTTTGATGGGTATCTGAAAGTTAATTTTACTGTGATGCTGACGACTGCTGTGCCAATAAATATTGAAATGAAGCAGCCTACTGCTCGGTGCGTCACCTTTGCATTGTGGGAAATGTAGTATTGGTGCGTGTAAAAGATCTGCGGGCTGCCGGCTTGCTGCGGGCCGGTTCTAATAATAAATCAAGATCATCCCAGGGGCCGTAAAAAACCTTCTTGCGGGCCGGATGTGGCCCGCGGGCCTTGACTCTGACATATGTGATCTACACGGATTGAAGTGGATTTAACTAGTCACATCAGTAAGGGATCATAGCTTTAGCCTGGATTCACCTAGTCTTTCTAAGTCATGGAAGGAGCAGCTGTTCTTAATGTTTTGTCTACCCAGTGTATAGCACTACAGATAATCAAGTGCTATTTGCATGTGATGCATTTGTTCTGTTGTTTACAGGATGATTTGTATCTTATAGAGCGTG
>NW_027030844.1:0-2841 GCF_034236695.1 Oncorhynchus nerka
TAGTGTGTTAACTATGTCATTAAGACTAGAGAAGCAACCGAGATAATGCTGTGTCCCTGTCTGAGTGTGTTAACTATGTCATTAGAGAGGCAGCCGAGATAATGCTGTGTCCTGTCTAGTGTGTTAACTATGTCGTATGACTAGAGGCAGCCGAGGATAATGCTGTGTCCTGTCTGGTGTGTTAACTATGTCATTAGGAGAAGCAACCGAGGATAATGCTGTGTCCTGTCTAGTGTGTTAACTATGTCATTATGACTAGAGGCAACCGAGATAATGCTGTGTCCTGTCTAGTGTGTTAACTATGTCATTAGAGAAGCAGCCGAGGATAATGCTGTGTCCTGTCTAGTGTGTTAACTATGTCATTATGACTAGAGAAGCAAGCCGAGGATAATGCTGTGTCCTGTCTAGTGTGTTAACTATGTCATTAGAGAGCAGCCGAGGATAATGACATGTGTCCTGTCTAGTGTGTTGACTATGTCATTGGAGAGGCAGCCGAGGATAATGCTGTGTCGCTGTCTGAGTTGTGTTAACTATGTCAGTTAGAGAGCAGACCAGAGATAATAGCTGTGTCCTGTCTGGTGTGTTAACTATGTCATTGGAGAGCAGCCAGGAGATAATGCTGTGTCCTGTCTAGTGTTGTTAGACTATGTCATTGGAGAGCAGCCGAGGATAATGCTGTGTCCTGTCTGAGTGTGTTAACTATGTCATTGGAGAAGCAACCGAGGATAATGCTGTGTCCTGTCTAGTGTGTTAACTATGTCATTAGAGAAACAACCGAGGATAATGCTGTGTCCTGTCTAGTGTGTTAACTATGTCATTGGAGAGCAAGCCGAGGATAATGCTGTGTCCTGTCTAGTGTGTTAACTATGTCATTGTGACTAGGCAACCGAGATAATGCTGTGTCCTGTCTGGTGTGTTAACTATGTCATTGGAGAAGCAACCGAGGATAATGCTGTGTCCTGTCTAGTGTGTTAACTATGTCATTAGAGGAAGCAAGCCGAGATAATGCTGTGTCACTGTCTAGTGTGTTAACTATGTCATTGGAGAAGCAACCGAGGATAATGCTTGTGTCCTGTCTGGTGTGTTAACTATGTCATTGGAGAGAGCAGCCGAGGATAATGCTGTGTCGCTGTCTAGTGTGTTAACTATGTCATTGGAAAGCTGACCGAGGATAATAGCATTGTCTGGTCGCTGTTCTAGGTGTGATTTAACTACTGTCATTAGTGACTAGAGAGACAACCGAGATAATGCTGTGTCTGTCTAGTGTGTTAACTATGTCATTAGAGAAGCAACCGAGAGATAATGCTGTGTCCTGTCTAGTGTGTTAACTATGTCATTATGACTAGAGAAGCAACCGAGATAATGCTGTGTCCTTGTCTAGTGTGTTAACTATGTCATTAGAGAAGCAACCGAGATAATGCTGTGTCCTGTCTAGTGTGTTAACTATGTCATTAGAGAAGCAACCGAGATAATGCTGTGTCCTGTCTAGTGTGTTAACTATGTCATTAGAGAAAGCAACCGAGATAATGCTGTGTCCTGTCTAGTGTGTTAACTATGTCATTATGACTAGAGAAGCAACCGAGATAATGCTGTGTCCTGTCTAGTGTGTTAACTATGTCATTAGAGAAGCAACCGAGAATAATGCTGTGTCCTGTCTAGTGTGTTAACTATGTCATTATGACTAGAGAAGCAAGCCGAGATAATGCTGTGTCCTCGTCTAGTGTGTTAACTATGTCATTAGAGAAGCAACCGAGATAATGCTGTGTCCTGTCTAGTGTGTTAACTATGTCATTGGAGAGCAGCCGAGGATAATGCTGTGTCACTGTCTAGTGTGTTAACTATGTAATTAAGACTAGAGAAGCAACTGAGATAATGCTGTGTCCTGTCTAGTGTGTTAAATATGTCATTATGACTAGAGAAGCAACCGAGATAATGCTGTGTCCTGTCTAGTGTGTTAACTATGTCATTATGACTAGAGAAGCAACCGAGATAATGCTGTGTCCTGTCTAGTGTGTTAACTATGTCATTATGACTAGAGAAGCAACCGAGATAATGATGTGTCCTGTCTAGTGTGTTAACTATGTCATTATGACTAGAGAAGCAACCGAGATAATGCTGTGTCCTGTCTAGTGTGTTAACTATGTCATTAGAGAAGCAACCGAGATAATGCTGTGTCCTGTCTAGTGTGTTAACTATGTCATTATGACTAGAGAAGCAACCGAGATAATGCTGTGTCCTGTCTAGTGTGTTAACTATGTCATTAGAGAAGCAACCGAGATAATGCTGTGTCCTGTCCTACAGTCTGACTGCTAAGCATTCAGAATACAATTTCTATCTAAAAAAGACAGCAGCTGAGAATTTACCAAGAGTTCTGTTATTTCCACTAGACATTAAAGGTTTGAAATTGAGATTGCCTTGAGCAGCATTTTAATTAGCAACAAGGGAATTCTGCTCTGCGTTTTGATTAGACATCTAGACAGTGCAGAGGGGATGTTTGACTGAGTGTTTGCGATTCAATTTCGGCCTGTTTATTTGACTCCGAAGTCGATGGTCTTGTTTTGGGGTGAGTTTCCCAATATCAGCGGATTTGTAGAGTCACGTATGCTCGTGCCATTGTAACGAGTCAACCCACTAAACCTGATCCCAATCCTGTTTCTTCCATCCCTCCACACTCCACTGTCCACTCGTTTAGCCCTCCTCAAGGATTTCTTTATAAGCAATGGATTGGTGTTTCCACCTACTGTATTCCTTATACTAGTCTACTGCTTTTACATGTAAAAATGAGGTGCAGTGTACATATGTATGAATGTACACTTTATGGAGGAGGGAAGAAACCCCAAT
>NW_027030845.1:0-2842 GCF_034236695.1 Oncorhynchus nerka
ACCATACAGACAACCTTTATATAACCTCTTCAAATAAAAGGGTGTTCATTCAAATCAGACTAAAGAGGAGATATCAGCCCTGTTAAGAGGAGATATCAGACCTGTTAAGAGGAGATATCAGACATGTTAAGAGGAGATATCAGACCTGTTAAGAGGAGATATCAGCCCTGTTAAGACGAGATATCAGCCCTGTTAAGACGAGATATCAGACCTGTTAAGAGGAGATATCAGACCTGTTAAGAGGAGATATCAGTGTAGATATCAGACCTGTTAAGAGGAGATATCAGACCTGTTATTAAGAGGAGATATCAGACCTGTTAAGACGAGATATCAGACCTGTTAAGACGAGATATCAGACCTGTTAAGACGGGATATCAGACCTGTTAAGACGAGATATCAGACCTGTTAAGAGGAGATATCAGACCTGTGTGAAGACTCCAGGCTAGAGAGGAGATATCAGACCTGTTAAGAGGAGATATCAGACCTGTTAAGAGGAGATATCAGACCTGTTAAGACGAGATATCAGACCTGTTAAGAGGAGATATCAGACCTGTTAAGAGGAGATATCAGACCTGTTAAGAGGAGATATCAGACCTGTTAAGAGGAGATATCAGACCTGTTAAGAGGAGATATCAGACCTGTTAAGAGGAGATATCAGACCAGTGTGAAGACTGATGTCTGAAGATGACCAACACAAAATCAAAAACTCAACTGGATCCAAGGTTGGGTTCAATTCCATTTAAAATTCCAGTCAATTCAGAAAGGACACTGACATTCTAATTCCAATTGTCCTCAATGCTTTTTAATGAGGAACATTTGGAATTTGGTTTACTTTCTGAATGAACTGGAATCGAAATGGAATTGACCCCAACCCAGACTGTAACTAAACAAAACTCAATATCCACTGAACTCAAAACTGTTTGAATCTGAGTGACTCAATGGGATTAGGGGGATCTATGATAGTCTCTAACCCCCCCTCCTCCCCCCTTCTCTTTCCCCTCTCCTCCTCCGCTCCTTCTTTTTCCCCACTCCCCCTCTCCCTCCCTCTCTTTCCCCCTCTCCCTCCGTCTCTTTCCCCCTTCTTTTCCCCTCTCCCTCCCTCCCCTCTCTTCCCTCCCTCCCCCTCTCCCTCCTCTCTCTCTCTCTCCACTCTCCCTCTCCCCCCTCTGTTTCCTCCTCTCCTCTCCCTCTTCCTCTCTCCCTCTGTTTCCCCCTCTCCTCCCCCTCTGTTTCCCCCTCTCCTCCCTCCCTCTCCTTCTCCCCTGCCAGAAAGAGATAAGCATTACATTCCATCCCGATGTTATCAGTCTCCTTTCTTCCTCTCTGTCATTCTGTCTGTCTGTCTGTCTGTCTTTTCTGAAGTTTATTGGAGGTGTTTGACTTTCTCAGTGGGGCGTACCTACAGTGTGATAAGAGATCCTGTAACTAACTATGAGAGTGGTGACACACAACTTCAGTATCAGTAATGTGTTAAGCCGGGCTGAGGACAGTCAGCTGTCAGGGAGTAATGATTCTTTATGAACACATTCTCCAATATTAATCTTTGCTGAGACCCTGTATATTGATTTGTGTCAGAAAAATAAGCAGCTCAGGAGAGAGAGACTCTCATTCCTTCTCTCTCTCCCATCTCACTCTCTTCTTCGCCTCCTCCAGGATGTAAGGAAAGAAAATAAGGGAGGGGAAAATATGCTTTTCTAAAGTATGAGACGAGGCTCCAAATCGGACTTTAAATCTCCTGCGTACTTTCCCTGGTCCTAACAAGCAGCATGTGGCTCGGCTTGGTGACCTCTAACCCCGGTCTGCTGCTGTCCCACGGGCACCATGCTCTAAATTCTCACCTCAAAGAAAGGGCATCTGTACCTACACATTACTCACTGTCTGTGTTGGTCAAGACCCCCCCCTCTGTAACCCTCACTGTCTGTGTTGGTCAAGACCGCCCCCCCCGCACCCTCACTGTCTGTGTTGGTCAAAACCTCCCCCAGTACCCTCACTGTCTGTGTTGGTCAAAACCTCCCCCCAGTACCCTCACTGTCTGTGTTGGTCAAAACCTCCCCCTGTACCCTCACTGTCTGTGTTGGTCAAGACCTCCCCCTGTACCCCTCAATGTCTGTGTTGGTCAAGACCTCCCCCATGTACCCCCAATGTCTGTGTTGGTCAAAACCTCCCCCTGTACCCTCACTGTCTGTGTTGGTCAAAACCTCCCCCTGTACCCTCACTGTCTGTGTTGAGTCAGAACCCTCCCCCTGTACCCTCACTGTCTGTGTTGTTCAAAACCTCCCCTTCAAAAGAGTCACAGTGTGCAGGCCAAAAGGCCTCCTTTACACAGTGAGTGAGATCTGTCCTGATGAGATGTGTCCTGATGAGATGTGTCCTGATGAGATGTGTCCTGATGAGATCTGTCCTGATGAGATGTGTCCTGATGAGATGTGTCCTGATGAGATGTGTCCTGATGAGATCTGTCCTGTTGTATTCAGATTATAAACACCCCACCTGATGGTCCGATCCTTCCTCTACCCTCCCGTCTCCCTGTTCTGTCCTGTTGTATTCAGATTATAAACACCCCACCTGATGGTCCGATCCTTCCTCTACCCTCCCGTCTCCCCGTTCAAAACAAACACATTCCTGGCCTTGTTTCCCGGCAGCTTTATTTGAAGTGTGTGATGTCAGATCAGACGTACCAGAGCTTCCCAGAAAAGTTTTATTAAAAAATAGCTTTTCTCCATCCCAACTTCTCTCTCCCTCCCCCACCATCTCCATCCTACTTTCTCTCTCCCTCTCGATTTTTCTCCCTGCACCCTCCCTCTTCAAAGAAACATCCTCCATTGACTAGAAACTTAGCCTC
>NW_027030846.1:0-2847 GCF_034236695.1 Oncorhynchus nerka
TAAAACCTAGCAGTACTACTGATTTCTCTGAGAATGGGGCAGATATATATTATTACTGTGTAAAACCTAGCAGTACTACTGATTTCTCTGGAGAGCGAGGCAGATATATATTATTACTGTATAAAACCCAGCAGTACTACTGATTTCTCTCGAGAGTGAGGCAGATATGTATTATTACTGTGTAAAACCTAGCAGTACTACTGATTTCTCTGAGAGTGAGGCAGATATATATTATTACTGTGTAAAACCTAGCAGTACTACTGATTTCTCTGAGAGTGAGGCAGATATATATTATTACTGTGTAAAACCTAGCAGTACTACTGATTTCTCTGAGAGTGAGGCAGATATATATTATTACTGTGTAAAACCTAGCAGTACTACTGATTTCTCTGAGAGTGAGGCAGATATATATTATTACTGTGTAAAACCTAGCAGTACTACTGATTTCTCTGAGAGTGAGGCAGATATATATTATTACTGTGTAAAACCTAGCAGTACTACTGATTTCTCTGAGAGTGAGGCAGATATATATTATTACTGTGTAAAACCTAGCAGTACTACTGATTTCTCTGAGAGTGAGGCAGATATATATTATTACTGTGTAAAACCTAGCAGTACTACTGATTTCTCTGAGAGTGAGGCAGATATATATTATTACTGTGTAAAACCTAGCAGTACTACTGATTTCTCTGAGAGTGAGGCAGATATATATTATTACTGTGTAAAACCTAGCAGTACTACTGATTTCTCTGAGAGTGAGGCAGATATATATTATTACTGTGTAAAACCTAGCAGTACTACTGATTTCTCTGAGAGTGAGGCAGATATATATTATTACTGTATAAAACCTAGCAGTACTACTGATTTCTCTGAGAGTGAGGCAGATATATATTATTACTGTGTAAAACCTAGCAGTACTACTGATTTCTCTGAGAGTGAGGCAGATATATATTATTACTGTGTAAAACCTAGCAGTACTACTGATTTCTCTGAGAGTGAGGCAGATATATATTATTACTGTGTAAAACCTAGCAGTACTACTGATTTCTCTGAGAGTGAGGCAGATATATATTATTACTGTGTAAAACCTAGCAGTACTACTGATTTCTCTGAGAGTGAGGCAGATATATATTATTACTGTGTAAAACCTAGCAGTACTACTGATTTCTCTGAGAGTGAGGCAGATATATATTATTACTGTGTAAAACCTAGCAGTACTACTGATTTCTCTGAGAGTGAGGCAGATATATATTATTACTGTGTAAAACCTAGCAGTACTACTGATTTCTCTGAGAGTGAGGCAGATATATATTATTACTGTGTAAAACCTAGCAGTACTACTGATTTCTCTGAGAGTGAGGCAGATATATATTATTACTGTGTAAAACCTAGCAGTACTACTGATTTCTCTGAGAGTGAGGCAGATATATATTATTACTGTGTAAAACCTAGCAGTACTACTGATTTCTCTGAGAGTGAGGCAGATATATATTATTACTGTGTAAAACCTAGCAGTACTACTGATTTCTCTGAGAGTGAGGCAGATATATATTATTACTGTGTAAAACCTAGCAGTACTACTGATTTCTCTGAGAGTGAGACAGATATATATTATTACTGTGTAAAACCTAGCAGTACTACTGATTTCTCTGAGAGTGAGGCAGATATATATTATTACTGTGTAAAACCTAGCAGTACTACTGATTTCTCTGAGAGTGAGGCAGATATATATTATTACTGTGTAAAACCTAGCAGTACTACTGATTTCTCTGAGAGTGAGGCAGATATATATTATTACTGTGTAAAACCTAGCAGTACTACTGATTTCTCTGAGAGTGAGGCAGATATATATTATTACTGTGTAAAACCTAGCAGTACTACTGATTTCTCTGAGAGTTTCTCGAGTTATACGAGTGTTTATATGAAACGTAGCCACGCTCAGAGTTATAATGAGTGTTTATATGAAACGTAGCCACTTTCCTCGAGTTATAATGAAAGTGTTTATAGAAACGTAGCCACGCCCTCAGAGTTATAATGAGTGTTTGTCATGAAACGTAGCCACGCCCTCGAGTTATAATGAGTGTTTATATGAAACGTAGCTACGCCTCGAGTTATAATGAGTGTTTATAATGAAACGTAGCCACGCCTCCTAGAGTTATAATGAGTGTTTATATGAAACGTAGCTACGCCTCTAGAGTTATAATGAGTGTTTATATGAAACGCAGCTACGCCTCCTAGAGTTATAATGAGTGTTTATCATGAAACGTAGCCACGCCTCAGAGTTATAATGAGTGTTTATATGAAACGTAGCTACGCCTCCTAGAGTTATAATGAGTGTTTATAGTGAAACGTAGCCACGCCCTCACGAGTTATAATGAGTGTTTATAGGAAACGTAGCCACGCCTCCAGAGTTATAATGAGTGTTTATATGAAACGTAGCTACGCCCCCTAGAGTTATAATGAGTGTTTATATGAAACGTAGCCACGCCCCCTCGAGTTATAATGAGTGTTTATAAGGAAACGCAGCCACGCCCTAGAGTTATAATGAGTGTTTATATGAAACGTAGCCACGCCCCTAGAGTTATAATGAGTGTTTATATGAAACGTAGCCACGCCCCTCGAGTTATAATGAGTGTTTATATGAAACGTAGCCACGCCCCTAGAGTTATAATGAGTGTTTATATGAAACGTAGCCACGCCCCTCGAGTTATAATGAGTGTTTATATGAAACGTAGCCACGCCCCGAGTTATAATGAGTGTTTATATGAAACGTAGCCACGCCCCTAGAGTTATAATGAGTGTTTATATGAAACGTAGCCACGCCCCTCAGAGTTATAATGAGTGTTT
>NW_027030847.1:0-2847 GCF_034236695.1 Oncorhynchus nerka
AGAGGAAAGAGAGAGAGGGAGGAGAGAGAGAGAGAGCGAGGGTAGAGAGTCAGAACAGAGGGAAAGAGAGAGAGAGGGAGGGTCTAATATACTGATATACTGTAACATTCAGAAAGTATTCAGACCCCTTGACTTTTTACACATTTTGTCATGTTACAGCCTTATTCTAAAATGAATTAAATGTGTTTTTCCCCTCATCAATCTACACACAATAACCCAGAATTACAAAGCCAAAACGGTTCACTTTATGTGCGAACATTTTTATTTAAAAAAATCGTAGATATCACAGAGAGGGAGGGAGAGTAGAGAGTCAGAACAGAGGGAAGAGAGAGAGGCGGAGAGTAGAGAGTCAGAACAGAGGGAAAGAGAGAGATGGAGGGGAGAGAGTCAGAACAGAGGGAAGAGAGATATGGAGGGTAGAGAGTCAGAACAGAGAGAGAGAGAGAGAGAGAGATGAGAGTCAGAACAGAGGGAAAGAGAGATTAGGGAGGGAGAGAGTCAGAACAGATAGATTGAAAGAGAGGAGGGAGGGCAATGAGTCATAACAGATGAACAGATGAAAGAGATAGAGAGGAGGGAGAGTCAGAACAGAGGAAAGAGAGTCAGAACAGAAGGGTAGAGAATCAACAGAGGGAAAAGAGAGAGGAGGGAGGGTAATGAGTCATAACAGAGGGATGGTGTCAGAGAGTAAAATGAAACAGATGGAAATAACCCAGAATTAGGGAGGGAGAGAGTCAGAACAGAGAGGAAGAGAGAGAGTCAGAACAGAGGGAATGGAGGAGAGAGTCAGAACAGAGGGAAAGAGAGATATGGAGGGTAAGAGAGTCAGAACAGAGGAAAGAGAGAGATGGAGGGAGAGAGTCAGAACAGAGAGGGAAAGAGAGAGAGAGAGAGAGAGAGAGAGATGAGAGTCAGAACAGAGGGAAATAGAGAGATAGGGAGGGTAGAGAGTCAGAACAGAGGGAGGGTAGAGAGTCAGAACAGATTGAAAGAGAGAGGGAGGGTAATGAGTCATAACAGAGGGATGCAGAGAGTATGAACAGATGGAAAGTGAGAGAGAGGAGGGAGAGATTCAGAACAGAGGAAAGAGATAGAGGTTAGGAGGGAGAGAGAGAGAGAGGGAGGGAGGGGAGAGAGTCAGAACAGAGGGAAAGAGAGAGTCAGAACAGAGGGAAAGAGAGAGGGAGGGGAGAGAGTCAGAACAGAGGGAAAGAGTGAGAGAGAGGGAGGGGAGAGTGTCAGAACAGAGGGAAAGAGAGAGAGAGAGAGAGGGAGGGTAGAGAGTCAGAACAGAGGGAAAGAGAGAGAGAGAGAGGGAGGGGAGAGTCAGAACAGAGGGAAAGAGAGAGGGAGGGGAGAGTGTCAGAACAGAGGGAAAGAGAGAGAGAGGGAGGGGAGAGAGTCAGATCAGAGGGAAGAGCGAGAGAGGGAGGGGAGAGAGTCAGATCAGAGGGAAAGAGAGAGATGGAGGGTAGAGAGTCAGAACAGAGGGAAAGAGAGAGATGGAGGGTAGAGAGTCAGAACAGAGGGAAAGAGAGAGAGAGGGAGGGTAGAGAGTCAGAACAGATGGAAAGAGAGAGAGAGAGGGTAGAGAGTCAGAACAGAGGGAAGGAGATTACATATTTATTTTAGTTAGAACAGAGAGAAGAGCGAGATATTTTTATTTTATTAGGGCAGAGAGTCAAATGATATTTTTGCGAGAGAGGAGGAGAGAGAGAGAGCGGAGGCAGAGACATATTTAACAGAGGAAAGAGAGAGAGGGGAGGGTAGAGAGTCAGGAACCAGAGGGAACGAGAGAGAGAGGGAGGGGGAGAGAGTCAGAACAGAGGGAGAGAGAGCAAGGTTCAGAGAGTCAGAACAGAGGAAAGAGAGAGATGGAGGGTGTGAACAGAACAGAGGGAAAGAGAGACAGAGGGAGGGGTAGAGATCAGAACAGAGCGAAAGAGAGAGAGAGAGGGGCAGAGAGTCAGAACAGAGGGAAGCGAGAGAGGGAGGGGAGGAGTAGGGGTCAGAGGGAAAAAGAGAGAGGAGAGAGCGAGGGCAGAGAGTCAGAACAGAGGGAAAGAGATAGGGAGGAGGGTAGAGAGTCAGAACAGAGGGAAAGAGAGAGAGAGAGGATGTGTGGAATTTGCTTTATGTTTGGAAACAGAGGCCTTGAGCCCTGATGGGCTGGGGACATCAGTGAGGGATGATATTACTGTTGCTGTGGAGGGAACAGAGGAAAGATTAGTCAGAGAAATTATGTGGAATTTGGTTTTATGTACTTCTTCATTTCTCTTTCCCCATTGAAGATAAAGGACAAGACATTACAGAAGACTCAGACAGACAGGTAATATTAATGCTGCTGTGGATGGAGAGCAGAGAGAGATTAGTCAGCAGAAATTATTCAGGACGACGTCTCGTCTTTAAATGTACTTCATTTCCTTTCCCCACTGAGGTGATAAAATGACACACACACACATAGACAGACAGACAGATGACAGACAGACAGACAAGTTGCTGTGTAAACTTTTGTTATTGACCAAATACTTATTTTCCACCATAATTTGCAAATAAATTAATAAAAAATCCTACAATGTGATTTTCTGGATTTTCTTTTTCCAATTTTGTCTCATTTTGTCTCATTTTGTCAAGCCTGTGTTCACACAATGTTTAGGGCCTCATTATGAATGGTTAAGGTTTGGGATAGAGTTTAAACATTAAGATTAGGGCCTCATTATGAATGGTTAAGGTTTGGGATAGAGTTTAAACATTAAGATTAGGGCCTCATTATGAATGGTTAAGGTTTGGGATAGAGTTTAAACATTAAGATTAGGGCCTCATTATGAATGGTTAAGGTTTGGGATA
>NW_027030848.1:0-2847 GCF_034236695.1 Oncorhynchus nerka
GCTCTCATTGCCCCCTCTCCACTGCTGTCCCCTTGGCAGGATAAGCAGTGGTAAAATGGAATTGTTTGTGTCACTGCACTGGTCCTCTCTCTCTCTGTTGTGCGGCTCTCTGTTGTCCCCTCTCCCACTGCCTGTCCCCTCGGCAGGATAAGCAGTGGTAAATGGGATGTTTGTGTCACTGCACTGGTCCTCTCTCTCTCTGTTGTGTGGCTCTCTGTTGCCCCCTCTCCCACTGCTGTCCCCTCGGCAGGATAAGCAGTGGTAAATGGAATTGTTTGTGTCACTGCACTGGTCCTCTCTCTCTCTGTTGTGTGGCTCTCTGTTGCCCCCTCTCCCTGCTGTCCCCTCGGCAGGATAAGCAGTGGTAAATGGAATTGTTTGTGTCACTGCACTGGTCCTCTCTCTCTCTGTTGTGTGGCTCTCTGTTGCCCCCTCTCCCACTGCTGTCCCTCGGCAGGATAAGCAGTGGTAAATGGATTGTTTGTGTCACTGCACTGGTCTTCTCTCTCTCTGTTGTGTGGCTCTCTGTTGCCCCCTCTCCCACTGCTGTCCCCTCGGCAGGATAAGCAGTGGTAAATGGAGTTGTTTGTGTCACTGCACTGGTCTCTCTCTCTCTGTTGTGTGGCTCTCTGTTGCCCCCTCTCCACTGCTGTCCCCTCGGCAGGATAAGCAGTGGTAAATGGATTGTTTGTGTCACTGCACTGGTCCTCTCTCTCTCTGTTGTGTGGCTCTCTGTTGCCTCCTCTCCCACTGCTGTCCCCTTGGCAGGATAAGCAGTGGTAAATGGATTGTTTGTGTCACTGCACTGGTCCTCTCTCTCTCTGTTGTGTGGCTCTCTGTTGCCCCCTCTCCCACTGCTGTCCCCTCGGCAGGATAAGCAGTGGTAAATGGATTGTTTGTGTCACTGCACTGGTCTTCTCTCTCTCTGTTGTGTGGCTCTCTGTTGCCCCCTCTCCACTGCTGTCCCCTCGGCAGGATAAGCAGTGGTAAATGGATTGTTTGTGTCACTGCACTGGTCTTCTCTTTCTCTGTTGTGGCTCTCTGTTGCCCCCTCTCCCACTGCTGTCCCCTCGGCAGGATAAGCAGTGGTAAATGGATGTTTGTGTCACTGCACTGGTCCTCTCTCTCTCTGTTGTGTGGCTCTCTGTTGCCTCCTCTCCCTGCTGTCCCCTTGGCAGGATAAGCAGAGTGGTAAATGGATGTTTGTGTCACTGCACTGGTCCTCTCTCTTTGTTGTGTGGCTCTCTGTTGTCCCCTCTCCCACTGCTGCTGTCCCCTTGGCAGGATAAGCAGTGGTAAATGGGTGTGTTTGTGTCACTGCACTGGTCTTCTCTTTCTCTGTTGTGTGGCTCTGTTGCCCCCTCTCCCACTGCTGTCCCCTCGGCAGGATAAGACAGTGGTAAATGGATGTTGTGTCCTGCTGGTCTTCTCTCTCTCTGTTGTGTGGCTCTCTATTTGCCCCTCTCCCACTGCTGTCCCCTCGGCAGGATAAGCAGTGGTAAATGGATTGTTTGTGTCACTGCACTGGTCCTCTCTCTCTCTGTTGTGTGGCTCTCTGTTGTCCCCTCTCCCACTGCTGTCCCCTTGGCAGGATAAGCAGTGGTAAATGGATTGTTTGTGTCACTGCACTGGTCCTCTCTCTCTCTGTTGTGTGGCTCTCTGTTGCCCCCTCTCCCACTGCTGTCCCCTCGGCAGGATAAGCAGTGGTAAATGGATTGTTTGTGTCACTGCACTGGTCTTCTCTTTCTCTGTTGTGTGGCTCTCTGTTGCCCCCTCTCCCACTGCTGTCCCCTCGGCAGGATAAGCAGTGGTAAATGGATTGTTTGTGTCACTGCACTGGTCCTCTCTCTCTCTGTTGTGTGGCTCTCTGTTGCCTCCTCTCCCACTGCTGTCCCCTTGGCAGGATAAGCAGTGGTAAATGGATTGTTTGTGTCACTGCACTGGTCCTCTCTCTCTCTGTTGTGTGGCTCTCTGTTGCCTCCTCTCCCACTGCTGTCCCCTCGGCAGGATAAGCAGTGGTAAATGGATTGTTTGTGTCACTGCACTGGTCTTCTCTCTCTCTGTTGTGTGGCTCTCTGTTGCCTCCTCTCCCACTGCTGTCCCCTTGGCAGGATAAGCAGTGGTAAATGGATTGTTTGTGTCACTGCACTGGTCCTCTCTCTCTCTGTTGTGTGGCTCTCTGTTGCCTCCTCTCCCACTGCTGTCCCCTCGGCAGGATAAGCAGTGGTAAATGGATTGTTTGTGTCACTGCACTGGTCTTCTCTCTCTCTGTTGTGTGGCTCTCTGTTGCCTCCTCTCCCACTGCTGTCCCCTCGGCAGGATAAGCAGTGGTAAATGGATTGTTTGTGTCACTGCACTGGTCTCTCTCTCTCTGTTGTGTGGCTCTCTGTTGCCTCTCTCCCACTGCTGTCCCCTTGGCAGGATAAGCAGTGGTAAATGGATTGTTTGTGTCACTGCACTGGTCTTCTCTCTCTCTGTTGTGTGGCTCTCTGTTGCCTCCTCTCCCACTGCTGTCCCCTTGGCAGGATAAGCAGTAGTAAATGGATTGTTTGTGTCACTGCACTGGTCTTCTCTCTCTCTGTTGTGTGGCTCTCTGTTGCCCCCTCTCCCACTGCTGTCCCCTCGGCAGGATAAGCAGTGGTAAATGGATTGTTTGTGTCACTGCACTGGTCTCTCTCTCTCTGTTGTGTGGCTCTCTGTTGCCCCCCTCTCCCACTGCTGTCCCCTTGGCAGGATAAAAGCAGTGGTAAATGGATTGTTTGTGTCACTGCACTGGTCCTCTCTTTGTTGTGTGGCTCTCTGTTGTCCCCTCTCCCACTGCTGTCCCCTCGGCAGGATAAGCAGTGG
>NW_027030849.1:0-2848 GCF_034236695.1 Oncorhynchus nerka
CACATATGTCAGAGTCAAGGCCCGCGGGCCACATCCGGCCCGCAAGAAGGTTTTTACGGCCCCTGGGATGATCTTGATTTATTATTAGAACCGGCCCGCAGCAAGCCAGCAGCCCGCAGATCTTTTACACGCACCAATACTACATTTCCCACAATGCAAAGGTGACGCACCGAGCAGTAGGCTGCTTCATTTCAATATTTATTGGCACAGCAGTCGTCAGCATCACAGTAAAATTAACTTTCAGATACCCATCAAAATGGCAAAACGGAAGGTGGATACTGAGAACCGGGGTTTCAAACAAGGTGGGAGTCGGAGTATATGTTCACGAAGGTAGCTGGAAAACCTGTGTGTCTTCTGTGTGGAGAAAGTGTGGCGGTACTGAAAGAGTATAATCTGAGACGACATTATGAAGCGAAACACGCGGACAAAAACAAGAATATGGACATGGAACAAAGGCTACAAAAGGCAGAGGAATTAAAACGAGGCCTCAAATCTCGACAGGCTCTGTTCAAAAAAGCCAAATCACAAGGCCAGGCTGCTGTCAAGGCCAGTTTTATTTTGGCAGAAGAGATCGCTAAATCAGCCCGGCCATTTACGGAGGGGGATTTCATCAAAAACTGCATGATTAAAGTTTGTGACGAAGTTTGCCCAGAAAAAGGCAACTCTTTTTAAATGTGAGTCTGAGCAGAAACACCATTGCCGAGAGAGTAGACCAGTTGTCCATCAATCTAAAAGAGCAGCTTGTGAAAAGGGAAAAAGATTTTATTGCATATTCCTTGGCTGTGGATGAGAGCACCGACATTTCTGACATTGCCCAGTTGTCAATTTTCATCCGCGGAGTGGACTCCAACCTAAGCGTGACAGAGGAGTTTTTGGCTTTACGTCCTATGCATGGCACAACTACGGGGCATGATTTGTATGAAGAGGTGTCAAGATGTGTAAATGAGATGGAGCTGCCTTGGGAAAAACTCGTGGGTTTGACAACCGACGGAGCACCTGCGATGTGTGGACACAGGAGGCGGACTGGTGGCGAAGATACGGGAAAAGATGCAAGAGGAAAACGCGACAGGTGAGCTGACAGCTTATCATTGTATCATACACCAGGAAGCGTTGTGCGGTAAAGCCTTGAAAATGGAGCATGTAATGAGCATCATCACGCGCACAGTTAACTTTATCAGAGCCAAAGGTTTGAATCACCGCCAGTTCAAGGCATTTCTGACGGAGTTAGAAACGGAGCATGGTGATTTGCCTTATCACACAGAGGTGCGATGGCTAAGCCAGGGAAAGGTGCTTCAAAGATGTTTCGAGCTTCGTGAGGAGATTTGTCTGTTCTTGGACAGCAAAGGGAAAGACACAACACAACTCCGAGACGAAATGTTTCTGTGTGAAATGGCTTTTCTGTGTGACATTACGAGTCATCTGAATGCAATAAACTTGCAGCTGCAGGGTCGGGATCGTGTCATCTCTGATATGTACAGTACAGTGAAGGCATTTAAAACCAAACTGACTCTGTAGGGAGGCATGAATGCGGAAAGAAAATTTGAGCCACTTTCCCAGCTGCCAGACCATCTGAAAGAAGCTCTCTACCGAGTGCGTTCGAGCACACAGTTATTTGATAAAATGGAGTGCTTGCCGCTGACTTCGGCCTTCGTTGCTGACTTTGAAGCACAAAAGCAGGTTGGAACTGCTCGGTAACCCATTTTGCTGTTGACGTGGAAAGCTCACCACCAAACCTCCAAATGGAGTTGATTGACCTCAATGCAATGATGCACTGTGGTGCAGTGGGTGCTGCGGAGTTCGCCGCTTCCTCCCCGCACAATGCCCCAGCTGCGCATCCAGGCTGCTCAAACGTTGTCTATGTTTGGCAGCACATACCTGTGTGAACAACTGTTTTCTTTGATGAACCTGAACAAAACATCACACAGAAGTCGACTTACTGCTGAACACCTCCACTCAATTCTGAGGATTTCTTCAGCTCAGAGCCTTACCCAGACATTGATGAACTTGTGGAAAAGATGGGACACCACCAAGTATCACCCTCGGCCTCAAACAAGTGAACATTACTGTGCAATCACATATTTAGGTTTTACTCAGTTCAAGTTTAAAAGTTAAAATTTAATATTTGTTTTCACTGCATGTTACTTCTCCTTAAACAAAGTGTTGTTTTTGATTAATAGATTTTTGCACTTTATTTTTGTATTTCAATCCAATTATATTTTAAAAATATTTCAGTTGAGTGGATGATAGAAAATTGCTATTATTGTTTTCGAAGTAAAGTTAGCCCACTTTTGCTAAAATAGAAAATATAGTCTACTGATGGTGCCTTGAATACCGGTTTCTTTCATTTAATGTTCATAAGCAGTGGGGACATTTATATAAAGGAAATTTGTCTTTTGTGTCTGTTGAAAATTAAAGATTACTGACAGAGCCATAAGAAAATATTGCTTTATTTATCTGATCATATTGTAATATATTTGTTAGGTTTTCAGTAGGTTCAATTAGGTTCACTAGACTATATGCGTCATTTAAAAAATTTTCAATGAACATTCGAACAGTCCGGCCCTCGTCTTGTAGCTGATTTTTTTATTTGGCCCTCCGTCCATTTGACTTTGACACCCCTGCCATAGAGCATCAGTGCATAATAAAAAATATCCCCAACGAAATCTGTCAGTTTAAACTGGAGATATCTGGGGGGGTTATGAGACGCATTGGATGCTCCTTGTCACTGGACAGCCAATCAGACTTCTCCTTGTCACTGGACAGCCAATCAGACTTCTCCTTGTCACTTGACAGCCAATCAGACTTCTCCTTGTCACTGGACAGCCAATCAGACTTCTCCTTGTCACTT
>NW_027030850.1:0-2849 GCF_034236695.1 Oncorhynchus nerka
CTGGTGGAGATGAGGGAGGGTTAATGCTGGGTTTCATCTGTTAGTACTACCTGGTGGAGATGAGGGAGGGTTAATGCTGAGTTTCATCTGTTGAAGCACTACCTGGTGGGAGATGAGGAGGGTTAATGCTGGGTTTCATCTGTTAGTACTACCTGGTGGAGATGAGGGAGGGTTAATGCTGGGTTTCATCTGTTAGTACTACCTGGTGGAGATGAAGGAGGGTTAATGCTGGGTTTCATCTGTTAGTACTACCTGGTGGAGATGAGGGGGTTAATGCTGGGTTTCATCTGTTAGTACTACCTGGTGGAGATGAGGGAGGGTTAATGCTGGGTTTCATCTGTTAGTACTACCTGGTGGAGATGAGGAGGTTAATGCTGGGTTTCATCTGTTAGTACTACCTGGTGGAGATGAGGGGAGGTTAATGCTGGGTTTCATCTGTTAGTACTACCTGGTGGAGATGAGGGGGGTTAATGCTGGGTTTCATCTGTTAGTACTACCTGGTGGAGATGAGGGAGGGTTAATGCTGGGTTTCATCTGTTAGTACTACCTGGTGGAGATGAGGGAGGGTTAATGCTGGGTTTCATCTGTTAGTACTACCTGGTGGAGATGAGGAGGGTTAATGCTGGGTTTCATCTGTTAGTACTACCTGGTGGAGATGAGGGAGGGTTAATGCTGGGTTTCATCTGTTAGTACTACCTGGTGGAGATGAGGGAGGTTAATGCTGGGTTTCATCTGTTAGTACTACCTGGTGGAGATGAGGAGGGTTAATGCTGGGTTTCATCTGTTAGTACTACCTGGTGGAGATGAGGAGGGTTAATGCTGGGTTTCATCTGTTAGTACTACCTGGTGGAGATGAGGGGGTTAATGCTGGGTTTCATCTGTTAGTACTACCTGGTGGAGATGAGGGAGGGTTAATGCTGGGTTTCATCTGTTAGTACTACCTGGTGGAGATGAGGGAGGGTTAATGCTGGGTTTCATCTGTTAGTACTACCTGGTGGAGAATGAGAGGGTTAATGCTGGGTTTCATCTGTTAGTACTACCTGGTAGAATGAGGAGAGCTTATGCTGGGTTTCATCTGTTAGTACTACCTGATAGAATGAGGAAGCATGCTGGGTTTCATCTGTTAGTACTACCTGGTGGAGATGAGGGGTTATGCTGGGTTTCATCTGTTAGTACTACAGGTGGAATGAGAGGTTAATGCTAGGTTTCATCTGTTAGTACTACCTGGTGGAGATGAGGAGGGTTAATGCTGGGTTTCATCTGTTAGTACTACCTGGTGGAGATGAGGAGGAGTTAATGTGTTTCATCAGAATGAGAGGTTAATGCTGGGTTTCATCTGTTAGTACTACCTGGTGGAGATGAGTTAAGTTTCATATGTTAGTACACCTGAGGTGGAGATGAGGGTGGTTAATGCAGGTTTCATCTGTTAGTACTACCTGGTGGAGATGAGGGGGGTTAATGCTGGGTTTCATATGTTAGTACTACCTGGTGGAGATGAGGAGGTTAATGCTGGGTTTCATATGTTAGTACTACCTGGTGGAGATGAGGAGGCTTAATGCTGGGTTTCATCTGTTAGTACTACCTGGTGGAGATGAGGAGGCTTAATGCTGGGTTTCATCTGTTAGTACTACCTGGTGGAGATGAGGAGGGTTAATGCTGGGTTTCATCTGTTAGTACTACCTGGTGGAGATGAGGGGAGGGTTAATGCTGGGTTTCATCTGTTAGTACTACCTGGTGGAGATGAGGGAGGTTAATGCTGGGTTTCATCTGTTAGTACTACCTGGTGGAGATGAGGGGTTAATGCTGGGTTTCATCTGTTAGTACTACCTGGTGGAGATGAGGGGAAGCTTAATGCTGGGTTTCATCTGTTAGTACTACCTGGTGGAGATGAGGGAGGGTTAATGCTGGGTTTCATCTGTTAGTACTACCTGGTGGTGATGAGGAGGGTTAATGCTGAGTTTCATCTGTGTTAGTACTACCTGATGGAGATGAGGGGAGGTTAATGCTGGTTTCATCTGTTAGTACTACCTGGTGGAGATGATGGTTTCAGATAAGGGGAGTGGTTAATGCTGTTTCATCTGTTAGTACTACCTGGTGGAGATGAGGGGGGGGTTAATGCTGGGTTTCATCTGTTAGTACTACCTGATGGAGATAAGGGAGGGTTAATGCTGGGTTTCATCTGTTAGCATACCTGGTGGAGATGAGGGGAGGGTTAATGCTGGGTTTCATCTGTTAGTACTACCTGGTGGAGATGAGGGGGTAATGCTAGTTTCATCTGTTAGTACTACCTGGTGGAGATGTGAGGGGAGGGTTAATGCTGGGTTTCATCTGTTAGTACTACCTGGTGGAGATGAGGTGCTAATGCTGGGTTTAATATGTTAGTACTACCTGGTGGAGATGAGGGCGATGCTGGGTTTCATCTGTTAGTACTACCTGGTGGAGATGAGGGAGGGTTAATGCTGGGTTTCATCTGTTAGTACTACCTGGTGGAGATGAGGGAGGGTTAATGCTGGGTTTCATCTGTTAGTACTACCTGGTGGAGATGAGGGGAGGTTAATGCTGGGTTTCATCTGTTAGTACTACCTGGTGGAGATGAGGAGGGTTAATGCTGGGTTTCATCTGTTAGTACTACCTGGTGGAGATGAGGGAGGGTTAATGCTGGGTTTCATCTGTTAGTACTACCTGGTGGAGATGAGGGAGGGTTAATGCTGGGTTTCATCTGTTAGTACTACCTGGTGGAGATGAGGGGGGGGTTAATGCTGGGTTTCATCTGTTAGTACTACCTGGTGGAGATGAGGGGAGGGTTAATGCTGGGTTTCATCTGTTAGTACTACCTGGTGGAGATGAGG
>NW_027030851.1:0-2849 GCF_034236695.1 Oncorhynchus nerka
AACCAGACACCTAGGTATTTAGCCAGGAGGAAAGCATGGCCAGCCGTAGAAAAATGCTTGTTGAAATTCTCGATTATCGTGGATTTATCGGTGGTGACAGTGTTTCCTAGCCTCAGTGCAGTGGGCAGCTGGGATGAGGTGCTCTTATTCTCCATGGACTTTACAGAGTCCCAAAACTTTTTGGAATTAGAGCTACAGGATAAAAATTTATGTTTGAAAAAACTAGCCGTTGCTTTCCTAACTGACTGTGTGTATTGGTTCCTGACTTCTCTGAAAAGTTCCATATCGCAAGGACTATTCGATGCTAGTGCAGTACGCCACAGGATGTTTTTGTGCTGGTCGAGGGCAGTCAGGTCGAGTGAACCAAGGTCTATATCTGTTCTTAGTTCTACATTTTTAAAGGGGCATGCTTATTTAAGGTGGTAGGAAATTATTTTTAAAGAACAACGAGGCATCCTCTACTGACGGGATGAGGTCAAAATCCTTCCAGGATACCCAGGCCTGGTCGATTAGAAAGGCCTGCTTGCAGAAGTGTTTTGAGGAGCGTTTGACAGTGATGAGGGGTGGTTGTTTGACCTCGGACCCATAACGGATAAAGGCAATGATCGCTGAGATACTGATTGAAAACAGCAGCGGTGTATTTGGAGGCAGTTGGTCAGGATAATATCTAGCAGAGATTGCCTATGTTTTACGGATTTAGGGTTGTACCTAACATAAAGACATAAGCGAGACATAAAGCGAGGCATAAAGTAATCACAGGTGTTGATTAGGAGAGCTAGCTAAGACAACAACAGGTAAGACAACAACAGTTGGGGAGCAGGGCTCCGGGCAGCCGGCGGAAATGGAGAAAACTGCTCCCTGCGGACCTGACATCCTTTCCTCCCTCCTCTCTACATTTCCTCTTCTCTCTCTCTGCTGCTAAAGCTCACCTACCACTCTAAATTCCAAGCATCTGCCTCTAACCTAGGAAGCTCTTTGCAACCTTCACCTCCCTCCTGAATCCTCCTCCCCTCCCCCCCTCCTCCCTCTCTGCAGATGACTTCGTCCCAACCATTTTGAAAAGAAGGTCGACGACATCCGATCCTCGTTTGCTAAGTCAAACGACACCGCTGGTTCTGCTCACACTGCCCTACCCTGTGCTCTGACCTCTTTCTCCCCTCTCTCTCCAGATGAAATCTCGTCTTGTGATGCCGGCCGCCCTACAACCTGCCCGCTTGACCCTATCCCCTCCTCTCTTCTCCAGACCATTTCCGGAGACCTCCTCCCTTACCTCACCTCGCTCATCAACTCATCCCTGACCGCTGGCAGCTACGTCCCTTCCGTCTTCAAGAGAGCGAGAGTTGCACCCTTCTGAAAAAACCTACACTCGATCCCTCCGATGTCAACAACTACAGACCAGTATCCTTCTTTCTTTTCTCTCCAAAACTCTTGAACGTGCCGTCCTTGGCCAGCTCTCCCGCTATCTCTCTCAGAATGACCTTCTTGATCCAAATCAGTCAGGTTTCAAGACTAGTCATTCAACTGAGACTGCTCTTCTCTGTATCACGGAGCGCTCCGCACTGCTAAAGCTAACTCTCTCTCCTCTGCTCTCATCCTTCTAGACCTATCGGCTGCCTTCGATACTGTGAACCATCAGATCCTCCTCTCCACCCTCTCCGAGTTGGGCATCTCCCGGCGCGGCCCACGTTGGATTGCGTCCTACCTGACAGGTCGCTCCTACCAGGTGGCGTGGCGAGAATCCGTCTCCACACCACGTGCTCTCACCACTGGTGTCCCCAGGGCTCTGTTCAGGCCCTCTCCTATTCTCGCTATACACCAAGTCACTTGGCTCTGTCATAACTCTCACATGGTCTCTCCTATCATTGCTATGCAGACGACACACAATTAATCTTCTCCTTTCCCCCTTCTGATGACCAGGTGGCGAATCGCATCTCTGCATGTCTGGCAGACATATCCGTGTGGATGACGGATCATCACCTCAAGCTGAACCTCGGCAAGACGGAGCTGCTCTTCCTCCCGGGGAAGGACTGCCCGTTCCATGATCTCGCCATCACGGTTGACAACTCCATTGTGTCCTCCTCCCAGAGCGCTAAGAACCTTGGCGTGATCCTGGACAACACCCTGTCGTTCTCAACTAACATCAAAGGCGGTGGCCCGTTCCTGTAGGTTCATGCTCTACAACATCCGCAGACCCTGCCTCACACAGGAGAGCGGCGCAGGTCCTAATCCAGGCACTTGTCATCTCCCCGTCTGGATTACTGCAACTCGCTGTTGGCTGGGCTCCCTGCCTGTGCCATTAAACCCCTACAACTCATCCAGAACGCCGCAGCCCGTCTGGTGTTCAGCCTTCCCAAGTTCTCTCCCGTCACCCCGCTCCTCCGCTCCCTCCACTGGCTTCCAGTTGAAGCTCGCATCCGCTACAAGACCATGGTGCTTGCCTACGGAGCTGTGAGGGGACGGCACCTCAGTACCTCAGGCTCTGATCAGGCCCTACACCCAAACAAGGGCACTCGTTCATCCACCTCTGGCCTGCTCGCCTCCCTACCACTGAGAAGTACAGTTCCCGCTCAGCCCAGTCAAAACTGTTCGCTGCTCTGGCCCCCAATGGTGGAACAAACTCCCTCCCGACGCCAGGACAGCGGAGTCAATCACCACCTTCCGGAGACACCTGAACCCCCACCTCTTTTTAAGGAATACCTAGGATAGGATAAAGTAATCCCTCTCACCTCCCCTGAAAGATTTAGATGCACTTTCTACTGTTCACTGGAGGTCATAAGGTGAATGCACCAATTTGTAGTAAGTCGCTCTGGATAAGAGCGTCGCTAAATGACTTAAATGTAAATGTAAAT
>NW_027030852.1:0-2850 GCF_034236695.1 Oncorhynchus nerka
CACGTTATCTGAGAGTTATACTGCATGGACTTTCCCCCTTATTACATCTGGTGTGCTCTCCTGGCGAGGTCTTAGAGTGAATTTCGGTCTAGATTCAATCAGATCAAGCGTTAACCGGTGATAGCCGACACCTGCGTAGCTAATGTTTTGGAGCTGTGAAATCGGTAAGCAGCTGCTCTTGATCCTTTTCAGGAAGCCACACCCGTCCCACCCGCCTTAGAAGTTCGGAACAGGAAAGTGTGGGCTATATAGAAATAATGAAGCTCAAATTGAAAATAATGAAACTAAATAAATGAGGATTTCTATCAGCCTTATCGTGGTGTAGATTACATCTCACATTCCGTTGTTTGAACTTGTAAACAAGGTTGCATAGGATTTCTCTTAACAACACTGTCATCTCAGATTTTCAAAAATATGCTTCTCAACCATAGCAAAACAAGCATTTGTGTAACAGTATTGATAGCTATTGATAGCTAGCGTTAGCATTTAGCGTTAGCATTCAGCAGGCAACATTTTCACAAAAACCAGAAAACCATTCAAATAAAATCATTTACCTTTGAAGAACTTCGGATGTTTTCAATGAGGAGACTCTCAGTTAGATAGCAAATGTTCAGTTTTCCTGAAAGATTATTTGTGCAGGAGAAATCAGTCCGTTTTCTGCGTCATGTTTGGCTACCAAGAAACGAAATTCATTGCATCAAAACGCCAAACTTTTTTCAAATTAACTCCATTAATATCGACTTAAACATGGTAAACGCTTGTTTAGAATCAATCCTCAACGTGTTTTCACATATGTAACCGATGATATATCGTTATTGAAGTGTGCGTTCTCCTCTGAATCTCAATAGAATGCCTCCAGTTGAAGATTACGCACCAATTTAGACAAGGTACAGGCGGACCTGGCAAATGTAGTCTCTTATGGCCAATCTTCCAATGATATGCCTACAAATACGTCACAATGCTGCAGACACTTTGGAGAAACGGCAGAGAGCTTAGGCTCGTTTATGGCACATTCACAGCCATATAAGGAGACAATGGAAAACAGAGCCTCAAAAATTCTGCTCATTTCCTGTTTGAGGTTTCATCTTGGTTTCGCCTGTAGCATGAGTTCTGTGGCACTCACAGATAATATCTTTGCAGTTTTGGAAACGTCAGAGTGTTTTCATTCCAAAGCTGCCAATTATATGCATAGTCGAGCATCTTTTCGTGACAAAATATTGCGCTTAAAACGGGTACGTTTTTTTATCCAATAATGACATAGCGCCCCCATAGGTTGAAGAGGTTAAGCGACTCCGTGCAGCCAATGACTATGTCCGGTTTAGGAATATTGCCAGGAGCCGCTTGTGGATTTGACAGCTCTAACAGCAGATCCGACTCCGTTAAAACGGATCTGATTGAATAGAGTCCTAAATGAAGTATTCTATGGTACTAATTGAAATATTTGGGTAAAATGGGGTCACAGTTTTTGTGTGAGAGAGGTAACACACGCACAATCTTGTTTAACTAACCTTGTGGAGACACAATTGATTCCCATTCAAAATCCTATTTTCCCTAACCCTAAACCTAACCTTAACCACAAAAGCTGTCCTTAACCCTGAACCGGCGCCGACAGAGATGGCCGCCTCGCTTCGTGTTCCTAGGAAACTATGCAGTTTTTTGTTTTTTTACGTGTTATTTCTTACATTAGTACCCCAGGTCATCTTAGGTTTCATTACATACAGTCGAGGAAGAACACTGAATATAAGATCAGCGTCAACTCACCATCAGTACGACCAAAGAATATGTTTTCCTTGCAGCCCAGAATCCTGTGTTCTGCCTTACAAACAGGACAACGGAATGGATCGCATGCAGCGACCCAAGAAAGCGACTCGAGAAAGAAGAGAGAGCCGTACGCGAGTGCGCTTTAAGTCAGACTCCGGACAAGGGCACATCGCGCACCACTCCCCAGCATTCTTCTTGCCAATGTCCAGTCTCTCGACAACAAGGTTGATGAAATCCGAGCAAAGGTAGCATTCCAGGGGACATCAGAGACTGCAATGTTCTCTGCTTCACGAAACATGGCTTACTGGGAAGACGCTATCACGATGCGGTGCAGCCAACGGGTTTCTCACGCATCGCGCCCGACAGAAACAAACATCTTTCTGGTAGAGAAGAGCGGCGGGCGTATGCCTCATGACTAACGAGACATGGTGTGATGAAGGAAACATACAGGAACTCAAATCCTTCTGTTCACCTGATTTAGAATTCCTCACAATCAAATGTGAGACCGCATTATCTTCCAGGAGAATTCTCTTCGATTATAATCACAGCCGTATATATCCCCCAAGCAGACACATCGATGGCTCTGAGCGAACTTTATTTAACTCTTTGCAAACTGGAAACCATTTATCCGGAGGCTGCATTCATTGTAGCTGGGGATTTTAACAAAGCTAATCTGAAAACAAGACTCCCTAAATTTTATCAGCATATCGATTAGCAACCAGGGGTGGTAAAACCTTGGATCATTGTTACTCTAACTTCCAGCGACGCATATAAGGCCCTGCCCCGCCCCCTTTCGGAAAAGCTGACCACGACTCCATTTTGTTGATCCCTGCCTACAGGCAGAAACTTAAACAAGAGGCTCCCACGCTGAGGTCTGTCCAACGCTGGTCAGACCAAGCTGACTCCACACTCCAAGACTGCTTCCATCGCGTGGACTGGGACATGTTTCAGTGTTGCGTCAGATGAAAATATTGACCGAATACGCTGATTCGGTGTGCGAGTTCATTAGACGTGCGTCGAAGATGTGCGTTCCCATAGCAGCGATAAAAACATTCCCAAACCAGAAACCGTGGATTGATGGCAGCATTC
>NW_027030853.1:0-2851 GCF_034236695.1 Oncorhynchus nerka
ACACACACACACACACACACCTGGAGGTAACACACACACACACACACACCTGGAGTGTAACACACACACACACACACACCTGGAGGTAACACACACACCTGCACGTACACACACACACACACACACCTGGAGTGTACACACACACACACACACCTGGAGGTCCACACACACACACACACACCTGGAGGTAACACACACACACACACACACACCTGGAGGTGACACACACACACACACACCTGGAGGTAACACACACACACACACACACACACACACACCTGGAGGAACACACTACACACACACACACACACCTGGAGGGTAACACACACACACACACACCTGGAGGCACACCTGGAGTGTACACACACACACACACACACACCTGGAGGTAACACACACACACACACACACACCTGGAGGTAACACACACACACACACACACACACACACATACACCTGGAGGTAACACACACACATACACCTGGAGGTAACACACACACACACACACACACATACACCTAAAGGACTGTATAAAGGACCATCTCTGAACGTGTTTAAAGGTTAGTTAGTATCTGAGAGGCCTGTGAGGATGAGATGGTGTGCTGAGAGCCACAGGCAGGGAATTCATACCTCACCAGTTTGTGTGATGTTCTTTATTTACTGGTCTATTCCATATTCTGTGTTCTGAATTCTGTGTTCTGACTTCTATGGCCCACGTTCTAATTGTTCCAGCGTGAGGTGGACTCGTAGCTAGAGACCTGCTGGGACGGAATCAGACGCCTGGAAGAGAGGGAGGCGGAGTCTGGCCAGAGCCTATCGGAAGAGGCGGAGGCAAGCCGTGCTCTACATCGGACCCTGGAGTCTCTCAACAGAAGGGTGGAGGAGAGGATGGATGGCTCAGCACCTCCTAACCAGGTACACCTGTAACAGAGATCAGATTATACCATGAAATCACCTCTAACCAGGTACACCTGTAACAGAGATCAGATTATACCATAAAATCACTCCTCTAACCAGGTACACCTGTAACAGAGCTCAGATTATACCATAAAATCACTCCTCTAACCAGGTACACCTGTAACAGAGATCAGATTATACCATAAAATCACACCTCTAACCAGGTACACCTGTAACAGAGCTCAGATTATACCATAAAATCACTCCTCTAACCAGGTACACCTGTAACAGAGCTCAGATCATACCATAAAATCACTCCTCTAACCAGGTACACCTGTAACAGAGGTCAGATTATACCATCAGATCACTCCTCTAACCAGGTACACCTGTAACAGAGGTCAGATTATACCATAAAATCACTCCTCTAACCAGGTACACCTGTAACAGAGGTCAGATTATACCATAAAATAACTCCTCTAACCAGGTACACCTGTAACAGAGCTCAGATTATATGTCTCCACTAGGGGTCGACTGGTGATGATTTCTCAACGCGGATAAAGATTTATTGGAGGACCAAAAAAAGCCAATTCCGATTTTTATATAAATATTTGTAATAATGACAATTATAACAATACTGATTGAACACTTTTATTTATAACTTAATATAATACATCAATAAAATCTATTTAGTCTCAAATAAATAATGAAACATGTTCAATTTGGTTTAAATAATGCAAAAACAGTGTTGGAGAAGAAAGTAAAAGTGCAATATGTGCCATGTAAGAAAGCTAACGTTTAAGTTCCTTGCTCAGAACATGAGAACATATGAAAGCTGGGTGGTTCAACATTCCCAGTTAAGACGTTTTAGGTTGTAGTTGTTATAGGAATTACGACATGTTGACTATTTCCCTCTATACCATTTGTATTTCATATACCTTTGACTATTGGATGTTCTAATAGGCACTTTAGTATTGCCAGCCTAATCTCAGGAGTTGATAGGCTTGAAGTTATAAACAGCGCTGTGGTTCAAACATTGCTAAGAGCTGCTGGCAAACACAGTAAAGTGTGAATGCCTACGAGCCTGCTGCTGCCTACCACCGCTCAGTCAGACTGCTCTATCAAATATCAAATCATAGACTTAATTATAATATAATAACACACAGAAATACGAGCTTTAGGTCATTAATATGGTAAAATCCGGAAACTATCATTTCGAAAACAAAACGTTTATTCTTTCAGTGAAATACGGAACATTTAATTATTTTATCGAACGGTTGGTGACCCTAAGTCTAAATATTGCTGTTACATTGCATAACCTACAATATTATGCAATAATTATATTAGATTCTGGAAAATTAATTACAGGTCTTCACACATTTCGCAACGAGCCAGGCGGCCCAAACTGTTGCATATACCCGGACTCTGCTTGCATTGAACGCTCTGAGAAGTGACACAATTTCCCTGGTTAATATTGCCTGCTAACATGAATTGCTTTTAACTAAATATGCAGGTTTAAGAAATATATACTTGTGTGTATTGATTTTAAAGAAAGGCATTGATGTTCATGGTTAGGTACAGTTGTTAAATCATCCCCCGTTTGGCGAAGTAGGCTGTGACTCGATGATAAATTAACAGGCACACGCATCGACTATATAGCAGCAGGACCAGCTAGTTAACCTGGTAATATCATCAACCATGTGTAGTTAACTAGTGATTATGTGGAGATTGATTGTTTTTTATATGGTAAGTTTAATGCTAGCTAGCACCTTACCTTGGCTCACTGCATTCGTTTAATGCTAGCTAGCACCTTACCTTGGCTCACTGCATTCGTTTAATGCTAGCTAGCAACTTACCGTGGCTCCTTGCTGCACTCGCGTAACATGTAGTCAGCCTGCCACTCAGTCTCCTCATGGAGTGTAATGTAATGTAATGTAATGGGCCATAATCGGCTATG
>NW_027030854.1:0-2852 GCF_034236695.1 Oncorhynchus nerka
TGATGACCTGTCTCTGATGAGCTCTATATAACTGA
The DNA here is from genome assembly GCF_034236695.1 of Oncorhynchus nerka. NCBI lineage: Eukaryota > Metazoa > Chordata > Actinopteri > Salmoniformes > Salmonidae > Oncorhynchus > Oncorhynchus nerka. The sequence continues at coordinate 36 of NW_027030854.1, forward strand.
TGACCTGTCTCCTGATGACCTGTCTCCATAGCTCATATAACAGACTGATGACCTGTCTCCATAGCTCTATATAACAGACTGATGACCTGTCTCCATAGCTCTATATAACAGACTGATGACCTGTCTTGATAGCTCTATATAACAGACTGATGACCTGTCTCCATAGCTCTATATAACAGACTGATGACCTGTCTCCATGAGCTCTATATAACAGACTACATTGACCTGTCTCCATAGCTCTATATAACAGACTGATGACCTGTCTCCTTATGACTCTAGTATAACACTTTACTAGTGCATCTAAATCTTTTAAGACTGATGACCTGTCTGAGAAGGTCTAGCTCTATATAACAGACTGATGACCTGTCTAACAGACTGATGACCTGTCTCCATAGCTCTATATAACAGACTGATGACCTGTCTCCATATAACAGACTGATGACCTGTATCCATAGCTCTATATAACAGACTGATGACCTGTCTCCATAGCTCTATATAACAGACTGTTGACCTGTCTCCTGATGACCTGTCTCCATAGCTCTATATAACAGACTGATGACCTGTCTCCATAGCTCTATATAACAGAATGATGACCTGTCTCCTGATGACCTGTCTCCATAGCTCTATATAACAGACTGATGACCTGTCTCCATAGCTCTATATAACAGACTGATGACCTGTCTCCATAGCTCTATATAACAGAATGACCTGTCTCCTGACCTGTCTCCATAGCTCTATATAACAGACTGATGACCTGTCTCCATAGCTCTACATGATAACATAGCACTATAACAGATGACCTGTCTCCATAGCTCTATATAACAGACTGATGACCTGTCTCCTGATGACCTGTCTCCATAGCTCTATATAACAGACTGATGACCTGTCTCCATAGCTCTATATAACAGACTGATGACCTGTCTCCATAGCTCTATATAACATACTGATGACCTGTCTCCATAGCTCTATATAACAGACTGATGACCTGTCTCCATAGCTCTATATAACAGACTGATGACCTGTCTCCATAGCTCTATATAACAGACTGATGACCTGTCTCCACCTTGCTCTATATAACAGACTGATGACCTGTCTCCATAGCTCTATATAACAGACTGATGACCTGTCTCCATAGCTCTATATAACAGACTGATGACCTGTCTCCATAGCTCTATAGCAGACTGATGACCTGTCTCCACAGCTCTATATAACAGACTGATGACCTGTCTCCTGATGACCTGTCTCCATAGCTCTATATAACAGACTGATGACCTGTCTCCATAGCTCTATATAACAGACTGATGACCTGTCTCCTGATGACCTGTCTCCATAGCTCTATATAACAGACTGATGACCTGTCTCCTGATGACCTGTCTCCATAGCTCTATATAACAGACTGATGACCTGTCTCCATAGCTCTATATAACAGACTGATGACCTGTCTCCATAGCTCTATATAACAGACTGATGACCTGTCTCCTGATGACCTGTCTCCATAGCTCTATATAACAGACTGATGACCTGTCTCCTAAAGACCTGTCTCCATAGCTCTATATAACAGACTGATGACCTGTCTCCATAGCTCTATATAACAGACTGATGACCTGTCTCCTGATGACCTGTCTCCATAGCTACATTTACATTACATTTAAGTCATTTAGCAGACGCTCTTATCCAGAGCGACTTATAAATTGGTGCGTTCACCTTATGACATCCAGTGGAACAGCCACTTTACAATAGTGCATCTAAATCTTTTAAGGGGGGTGAGAAGGTCTAGCTCTATATAACAGACTGATGACCTGTCTCCATATAACAGACTGATGACCTGTCTCCATAGCTCTATATAACAGACTGATGACCTGTCCTAGCCTCATATAACAGACTGATGACCCCTGTATCCATAGCTCTATATAACAGACTGATGACCTGTCTCCATAGCTCTATATAACAGACTGATGACCTGTCTCCTGATGACTGCTCCATAGCTATATAACAGACTGATGACCTGTCTCCATAGCTCTATATAACAGACTGATGACCTGTCTCCATAGCTCTATATAACAGACTGATGACCTGTCTCCATAGCTCTATATAACAGACTGATGACCTGTCTCCATAGCTCTATATAACAGACTGATGACCTGTCTCCTGATGACCTGTCTCCATAGCTCTATATAACAGACTGATGACCTGTCTCCATAGCTCTATATAACAGACTGATGACCTGTCTCCTGATGACCTGTCTCCATAGCTCTATATAACAGACTGATGACCTGTCTCCTGATGACCTGTCTCCATAGCTCTATATAACAGACTGATGACCTGTCTCCATAGCTCTATATAACAGACTGATGACCTGTCTCCATAGCTCTATATAACAGACTGATGACCTGTCTCCTGATGACCTGTCTCCATAGCTCTATATAACAGACTGATGACCTGTCTCCATAGCTCTATATAACAGACTGATGACCTGTCTCCTGATGACCTGTCTCCATAGCTACATTTACATTACATTTAAGTCATTTAGCAGACGCTCTTATCCAGAGCGACTTATAAATTGGTGCGTTCACCTTATGACATCCAGTGGAACAGCCACTTTACAATAGTGCATCTAAATCTTTTAAGGGGGTGAGAAGGTCTAGCTCTATATAACAGACTGATGACCTGTCTCCTGATGACCTGTCTCCATAGCTCTATATAACAGACTGATGACCTGTCTCCATATAACAGACTGATGACCTGTATCCATAGCTCTATATAACAGACTGGTGACCTGTCTCCATAGCTCTATATAACAGACTGGTGACCTGTCTC
>NW_027030855.1:0-2854 GCF_034236695.1 Oncorhynchus nerka
GGTGCTATCCTTACATACAGAACAATGGGTGCTATCCTTACATACAGAACAATGGGTGCTATCCTTACATACAGAACAATGGGTGCTATCCTTACATACAGAACAATGGAAGTCAGTGAGAAAATATAGAATGTCCTGTCTTACACTGTGGTCTCTGCAGGGAGCGACTGGTCAGGGAAGCTGGGATGTATCCTCCTTCCTCATCCACACACCAACACTGACCTGGAGACAGTTACAACTCAGTCAATATAACACTGACCTGGAGACAGTTACAACTCAGTCAATATAACACTGACCTGGAGACAGTTACAACTCAGTCAATATAACACTGACCTGGAGACAGTTACAACTCAGTCAATATAACACTGACCTGGAGACAGTTACAACTCAGTCAATATAACACTGACCTGGAGACAGTTACAACTCAGTCAATATAACACTGACCTGGAGACAGTTACAACTCAGTCAATATAACACTGACCTGGAGACAGTTACAACTCAGTCAATATAACACTGACCTGGAGACAGTTACAACTCAATCAATATAACACTGACCTGGAGACAGTTACAACTCAGTCAATATAACACCACTGTAGCTACTTCATTATTCTTATCTGTTTCCAATCAACATATTATGAATGAAACAATGAGACGTTGCTCATTATGAGAGGTGTCCTTCTAGAAGGGTCTAGAGAAGGTATACTGTACTGTGGCTTGTGTTACACTACTACAGTTACAATGTAGAGTTGGGTTGGAGGTCAGAGGTCGGAGGTGTGACTATGACCTGTGCTGGGGTGGCACTGGGTGGGCAGCCACTGTCTGTGGGCATCACACTGGGGCCTGTAGGGCTGGTAGCCCAGCAGTAGAGACGGTCTCTCCTCCACAGATGCTGCCTGCTGGCTCTGCCAATAGAACCGCAGAGCTGGGAGAGAAAATACAACACGTATGTTCACAGCGTGTTTGACTGCAATATTAACGACATGTTTCAGTTAATAACAACAACAACACTATGACAGAGAAACAATGACATTGAGATGACACTAAATATTACAACAGTAGCCACCTAACACTCATTAGTAGTTAACTCCTGGCAATGAAAGAAACAAGTAGTAGAGCACGTCACGCAGAAAAGGATATGACGACATATCCAGAGGATATGACATCACACCAGACACATACTGGAGTGGGCAGCAAGTCGTAGAGCAGAGTGTGAGTGGCTCAGCAGCCTATCAGAGAGCAGCGTGGTCTGGTCGGAGGAGGAGAGGGCGTGGAGTAGCTCGTCAGAGGTCAGACGGACGCCTTCAGCCAGCAGGTAGCTGGTACCCCAGAGGAGAACATCCAGCAGAAGAGCATGAGTTGACACACAAACATGTTGGAGAGGTTCTGACTAACGGAACAGTACAGTGTCTTTATTTAAAATACAACATATTATTAATATTATAAATAAATATAGTCACACTCTATACATGGTCCAATAATGTGCTGGGTAAACACCCAGGTGTCTTCAGGGTTACCTGTAGCCCAGAGGGATGTGGGAGCTGTTGGAGAGGAGGACCAGACGCTCAGCCTCCTCCTGGAATTGGTCCACCTCAGCCATCGCCAGGGAACAGGAGCCTGGAGCTGACCCTGGGGAGGGAAGGGGAGAGAGGGGGGGAGGACCTGGAGACAGAGGAATAGCTCAAACAATTGTTATGTCCAAAATGACACCCTACCGCCTTAATTAATAATGTAGTGGTTTGGACCAGGGCACCCTACCCCCTTAATAATGTAGTAGTTTGGACCAGGGCACCCTACCCCCTTAATAATGTAGTAGTTTGGACCAGGGCACCCTACCCCCTTAATAATGTAGTAGTTTGGACCAGGGCACCCTACCCCCTTAATAATGTAGTAGTTTGGACCAGGGCACCCTACCCCCTTAATAATGTAGTAGTTTGGACCAGGGCACCCTACCCCCTTAATAATGTAGTAGTTTGGACCAAGGCACCCTACTCCCTTAATAATGTAGTGGTTTGGACCAGGGCACCCTACCCCCCTTAATAATGTAGTGGTTTGGACCAAGGCATCCTACCCCCCTTAATAACGTAGTGGTTTGGACCAGGGCACCCTACTCCATTAATAATGTAGTGGTTTGGACCAGGGCATCCTACCCCCCTTAATAATGTAGTGGTTTGGACCAGGGCACCCTACTCCCTTAATAATGTAGTGGTTTGGACCAGGGCACCCTACCCCCTTAATAATGTAGTGGTTTGGACCAAGGCATCCTACTCCCTTAATAATGTAGTGGTTTGGACCAAGGCACCCTACTCCATTAATAATGTAGTGGTTTGGACCAGGGCACCCTACCCCTTAATAATGTAGTGGTTTGGACCAGGGCACCCTACTCCCTTAATAATGTAGTGGTTTGGACCAGGGCACCCTACCCACTTAATAATGTAGTGGTTTGGACCAGGGCACCCTACCCCCTTAATAACGTAGTGGTTTGGACCAGGGCACCCTACTCCATTAATAATGTAGTGGTTTGGACCAGGGCATCCTACCCCCCTTAATAATGTAGTGGTTTGGACCAGGGCACCCTACTCCCTTAATAATGTAGTGGTTTGGACCAGGGCACCCTACCCCCTTAATAATGTAGTGGTTTGGACCAAGGCATCCTACTCCCTTAATAATGTAGTGGTTTGGACCAAGGCACCCTACTCCATTAATAATGTAGTGGTTTGGACCAGGGCACCCTACCCACTTAATAATGTAGTGGTTTGGACCAAGGCATCCTACTCCCTTAATAATGTAGTGGTTTGGACCAGGGCACCCTACTCCATTAATAACGTAGTGGTTTGGACCAGGGCACCCTACCCAC
>NW_027030857.1:0-2860 GCF_034236695.1 Oncorhynchus nerka
CATTTAGTTAGATACGACTGCACTGTTGGAGCTAGGAACACAAGCATTTAGTTAGATACTACTGCACTGTTGGAGCTAGGAACACAAGCATTTAGTTAGATACGACTGCACTGTTGGAGCTAGGAACACAAGCATTTAGTTAGATACGACTGCACTGTTGGAGCTAGGAACACAAGCATTTAGTTAGATACGACTGCACTGTTGGAGCTAGGAACACAAGCATTTAGTTAGATACGACTGCACTGTTGGAGCTAGGAACACAAGCATTTAGTTAGATACGACTGCACTGTTGGAGCTAGGAACACAAGCATTTAGTTAGATACGACTGCACTGTTGGAGCTAGGAACACAAGCATTTAGTTAGATACGACTGCACTGTTGGAGCTAGAAACACAAGCATTTAGTTAGATACGACTGCACTGTTGGAGCTAGGAACACAAGCATTTAGTTAGATACTACTGCACTGTTGGAGCTAGGAACACAAGCATTTAGTTAGATACGACTGCACTGTTGGAGCTAGGAACACCAGCATTTAGTTAGATACGACTGCACTGTTGGAGCTAGGAACACCAGCATTTAGTTAGATACTACTGCACTGTTGGAGCTAGGAACACAAGCATTTAGTTAGATACGACTGCACTGTTGGAGCTAGGAACACAAGCATTTAGTTAGATACTACTGCACTGTTGGAGCTAGGAACACAAGCATTTAGTTAGATACGACTGCACTGTTGGAGCTAGGAACACAAGCATTTAGTTAGATACGACTGCACTGTTGGAGCTAGGAACACAAGCATTTAGTTAGATACTACTGCACTGTTGGAGCTAGGAACACAAGCATTTAGTTAGATACTACTGCACTGTTGGAGCTAGGAACACAAGCATTTAGTTAGATACGACTGCACTGTTGGAGCTAGGAACACAAGCATTTAGTTAGATACTACTGCACTGTTGGAGCTAGGAACACAAGCATTTAGTTAGATACGACTGCACTGTTGGAGCTAGGAACACAAGCATTTAGTTAGATACGACTGCACTGTTGGAGCTAGGAACACAAGCATTTAGTTAGATACGACTGCACTGTTGGAGCTAGGAACACAAGCATTTAGTTAGATACGACTGCACTGTTGGAGCTAGGAACACAAGCATTTAGTTAGATACGACTGCACTGTTGGAGCTAGGAACACAAGCATTTAGTTAGATACTACTGCACTGTTGGAGCTAGGAACACAAGCATTTAGTTAGATACTACTGCACTGTTGGAGCTAGGAACACAAGCATTTAGTTAGATACGACTGCACTGTTGGAGCTAGGAACACAAGCATTTAGTTAGATACTACTGCACTGTTGGAGCTAGGAACACAAGCATTTAGTTAGATACTACTGCACTGTTGGAGCTAGGAACACAAGCATTTAGTTAGATACGACTGCACTGTTGGAGCTAGGAACACAAGCATTTAGTTAGATACGACTGCACTGTTGGAGCTAGGAACACAAGCATTTAGTTAGATACGACTGCACTGTTGGAGCTAGGAACACAAGCATTTAGTTAGATACGACTGCACTGTTGGAGCTAGGAACACAAGCATTTAGTTAGATACGACTGCACTGTTGGAGCTAGGAACACAAGCATTTAGTTAGATACGACTGCACTGTTGGAGCTAGGAACACAAGCATTTAGTTAGATACTACTGCACTGTTGGAGCTAGGAACACAAGCATTTAGTTAGATACGACTGCACTGTTGGAGCTAGGAACACAAGCATTTAGTTAGATACTACTGCACTGTTGGAGCTAGGAACACAAGCATTTAGTTAGATACGACTGCACTGTTGGAGCTAGGAACACAAGCATTTAGTTAGATACGACTGCACTGTTGGAGCTAGGAACACAAGCATTTAGTTAGATACGACTGCACTGTTGGAGCTAGGAACACAAGCATTTAGTTAGATACGACTGCACTGTTGGAGCTAGGAACACAAGCATTTAGTTAGATACGACTGCACTGTTGGAGCTAGGAACACAAGCATTTAGTTAGATACGACTGCACTGTTGGAGCTAGGAACACAAGCATTTAGTTAGATACGACTGCACTGTTGGAGCTAGGAACACAAGCATTTAGTTAGATACTACTGCACTGTTGGAGCTAGGAACACAAGCATTTAGTTAGATACGACTGCACTGTTGGAGCTAGGAACACAAGCATTTAGTTAGATACGACTGCACTGTTGGAGCTAGGAACACAAGCATTTAGTTAGATACGACTGCACTGTTGGAGCTAGGAACACAAGCATTTAGTTAGATACGACTGCACTGTTGGAGCTAGGAACACAAGCATTTAGTTAGATACGACTGCACTGTTGGAGCTAGGAACACAAGCATTTAGTTAGATACTACTGCACTGTTGGAGCTAGGAACACAAGCATTTAGTTAGATACTACTGCACTGTTGGAGCTAGGAACACAAGCATTTAGTTAGATACGACTGCACTGTTGGAGCTAGGAACACAAGCATTTAGTTAGATACTACTGCACTGTTGGAGCTAGGAACACAAGCATTTAGTTAGATACGACTGCACTGTTGGAGCTAGGAACACAAGCATTTAGTTAGATACGACTGCACTGTTGGAGCTAGGAACACAAGCATTTAGTTAGATACGACTGCACTGTTGGAGCTAGGAACACAAGCATTTAGTTAGATACGACTGCACTGTTGGAGCTAGGAACACAAGCATTTAGTTAGATACGACTGCACTGTTGGAGCTAGGAACACAAGCATTTAGTTAGATACGACTGCACTGTTGGAGCTAGGAACACAAGCATTTAGTTAGATACTACTGCACTGTTGGAGCTAGGAACACAAG
>NW_027030858.1:0-2860 GCF_034236695.1 Oncorhynchus nerka
CACAGACAGAGATAGATGTCCTAACACAGACAGAGATAGAGGTCCTAACACAGTCAGAGATAGAGGTCCTAACACAGTCAGAGATAGAGGTCCTAACACAGTCAGAGATAGAGGTCCTAACACAGTCAGAGATAGAGGTTCTAACAGAGTCAGAGAGAGAGGTCCTAACACAGATAAAGGTCCTAATAGAGATCGAGATAGAGGTCCTAACACAGTCAGAGATAGAGGTCCTAATAGAGAGAGAGGTCCTAACACAGTCAGAGAGAGAGGTCCTAACACAGACAGAGATAGAGGTCCTAACACAGTCAGAGATAGAGGTCCTAACACAGACAGAGATAGAGGTCCTAACAGAGATAGAGGTCCTAACACAGACAGAGATAGAGGTCCTAACACAGTCAGAGATAGAGGTCCTAACACAGTCAGAGATAGAGGTCCTAACACAGTCAGAGATAGAGGTCCTAACACAGTCAGAGATAGAGGTCCTAACACAGTCAGAGATAGAGGTCCTAACACAGTCAGAGATAGAGGTCCTAACACAGTCAGAGATAGAGGTCCTAACACAGTCAGAGATAGAGGTCCTAACACAGTCAGAGATAGAGGTCCTAACACAGTCAGAGATAGAGGTCCTAACACAGTCAGAGATAGAGGTCCTAACACAGTCAGAGATAGAGGTCCTAACACAGACAGAGATAGAGGTCCTAATAGAGATAGGGGTCCTAACACAGTCAGAGATAGAGGTCCTAACACAGATAGAGGTCCTAACACAGACAGAGATAGAGGTCCTACACAGTCAGAGATAGAGGTCCTAACACAGTCAGAGATAGAGGTCCTAACACAGCAGAGATAGAGGTCCTAACACAGACAGAGATAGAGGTCCTAACACAGTCAGAGATAGAGGTCCTAACACAGACAGAGATAGAGGTCCTAACACAGACAGAGATAGAGGTCCTAACACAGTCAGAGATAGAGGTCCTAACACAGTCAGAGATAGAGGTCCTAACACAGTCAGAGATAGAGGTCCTAATAGAGACAGAGATAGAGGTCCTAACACAGATCAGAGATAGAGGTCCTAACACAGTCAGAGATAGAGGTCCTAACACAGTCAGAGATAGAGGTCCTAATAGAGAGAGAGGTCCTAACACAGTCAGAGATAGAGGTCCTAACACAGACAGAGATAGAGGTCCTAACACAGTCAGAGATAGAGGTCCTAACACAGACAGAGATAGAGGTCCTAATAGAGACAGAGATAGAGGTCCTAACACAGACAGAGATAGAGGTCCTAACACAGTCAGAGATAGAGGTCCTAACACAGACAGAGATAGAGGTCCTAATAGAGATAGAGGTCCTAACACAGACAGAGATAGAGGTCCTAACACAGACAGAGATAGAGGTCCTAACACAGTCAGAGATAGAGGTCCTAACACAGTCAGAGATAGAGGTCCTAACACAGTCAGAGATAGAGGTCCTAACACAGTCAGAGATAGAGGTCCTAACACAGTCAGAGATAGAGGTCCTAACACAGACAGAGATAGAGGTCCTAACACAGACAGAGATAGAGGTCCTAACACAGACAGAGATAGAGGTCCTAATAGAGACAGAGATAGAGGTCCTAACACAGTCAGAGATAGAGGTCCTAACACAGACAGAGATAGAGGTCCTAATAGAGACAGAGATAGAGGTCCTAACACAGACAGAGATAGAGGTCCTAACACAGTCAGAGATAGAGGTCCTAACACAGACAGAGATAGAGGTCCTAATAGAGACAGAGATAGAGGTCCTAATAGAGACAGAGATAGAGGTCCTAACACAGTCAGAGATAGAGGTCCTAACACAGACAGAGATAGAGGTCCTAATAGAGACAGAGATAGAGGTCCTAACACAGACAGAGATAGAGGTCCTAACAGAGATAGAGGTCCTGACACAGTCAGAGATAGAGGTCCTAACACAGTCAGAGATAGAGGTCCTAACACAGTCAGAGATAGAGGTCCTAACACAGTCAGAGATAGAGGTCCTAACACAGACAGAGATAGAGGTCCTAATAGAGACAGAGATAGAGGTCCTAACACAGACAGAGATAGAGGTCCTAACAGAGATAGAGGTCCTAACACAGTCAGAGATAGAGGTCCTAACACAGACAGAGATAGAGGTCCTAACACAGTCAGAGATAGAGGTCCTAACACAGTCAGAGATAGAGGTCCTAACACAGACAGAGATAGAGGTCCTAATAGAGACAGAGATAGAGGTCCTAACACAGACAGAGATAGAGGTCCTAACACAGTCAGAGATAGAGGTCCTAACACAGACAGAGATAGAGGTCCTAATAGAGACAGAGATAGAGGTCCTAATAGAGACAGAGATAGAGGTCCTAACACAGTCAGAGATAGAGGTCCTAACACAGACAGAGATAGAGGTCCTAATAGAGACAGAGATAGAGGTCCTAACACAGACAGAGATAGAGGTCCTAACAGAGATAGAGGTCCTGACACAGTCAGAGATAGAGGTCCTAACACAGTCAGAGATAGAGGTCCTAACACAGTCAGAGATAGAGGTCCTAACACAGTCAGAGATAGAGGTCCTAACACAGACAGAGATAGAGGTCCTAACACAGACAGAGATAGAGGTCCTAACACAGACAGAGATAGAGGTCCTAACACAGACAGAGATAGAGGTCCTAACATACTTCACAAAGTGAGGCACAATGTGGACTTTGACAGGGTCAATCACAGGGTCAATGTCCTGGTCACCATTTATTTATTTAACTCTGTATCTCTGACTGGGGCTTGTGTCAGTCTTAAAACACCCAGTTCAACTCTCATGTTACTTCTACTGTCCCCAGCCTGACCCACACCCACACACGCTC
>NW_027030859.1:0-2861 GCF_034236695.1 Oncorhynchus nerka
AGAATACTTCTCCATCTGAGAGGCACATTCTCCTGTAACTGGCTGACTATGTCTTCACTCTGTCACACTATAGAATACTTCTCCATCTGAGAGGCACATTCTCCTGTAACTGGCTGACTATGTCTTCACTCTGCCACACTATAGAATACTTCTCCATCTGAGAGGCACATTCTCCTGTAACTGGCTGACTATGTCTTCACTCTGTCACACTATAGAATACTTCTCCATCTGAGAGGCACATTCTCCTGTAACTGGCTGACTATGTCTTCACTCTGCCACACTATAGAATACTTCTCCATCTGAGAGGCACATTCTCCTGTAACTGGCTGACTATGTCTTCACTCTGCCACACTATAGAATACTTCTCCATCTGAGAGGCACATTCTCCTGTAACTGGCTGGCATATGTCTTCACTCTGCCACACTATAGAATACTTCTCCATCTGGAGAGGCACATTCTCCTGTAACTGGCTGACTATGTCTTCACTCTGCCACACTATAGAATACTTCTCCATCTGAGAGGCACATTCTCCTGTAACTGGCTGACTATGTCTTCACTCTGTCACACTATAGAATACTTCTCCATCTGGAGAGGCACATTCTCCTGTAACTGGCTGACTATGTCTTCACTCTGCCACACTATAGAATACTTCTCCATCTGAGAGGCACATTCTCCTGTAACTGGCTGACTATGTCTTCACTCTGTCACACTATAGAATACTTCTCCATCTGAGAGGCACATTCTCCTGTAACTGGCTGACTATGTCTTCACTCTGTCACACTATAGAATACTTCTCCATCTGAGAGGCACATTCTCCTGTAACTGGCTGACTATGTCTTCACTCTGCCACACTATAGAATACTTCTCCATCTGAGAGGCACATTCTCCTGTAACTGGCTGACTATGTCTTCACTCTGCCACACTATAGAATACTTCTCCATCTGAGAGGCACATTCTCCTGTAACTGGCTGACTATGTCTTCACTCTGTCACACTATAGAATACTTCTCCATCTGAGAGGCACATTCTCCTGTAACTGGCTGACTATGTCTTCACTCTGCCACACTATAGAATACTTCTCCATCTGAGAGGCACATTCTCCTGTAACTGGCTGACTATGTCTTCACTCTGTCACACTATAGAATACTTCTCCATCTGAGAGGCACATTCTCCTGTAACTGGCTGACTATGTCTTCACTCTGTCACACTATAGAATACTTCTCCATCTGAGAGGCACATTCTCCTGTAACTGGCTGACTATGTCTTCACTCTGCCACACTATAGAATACTTCTCCATCTGAGAGGCACATTCTCCTGTAACTGGCTGACTATGTCTTCACTCTGTCACACTATAGAATACTTCTCCATCTGAGAGGCACATTCTCCTGTAACTGGCTGACTATGTCTTCACTCTGCCACACTATAGAATACTTCTCCATCTGAGAGGCACATTCTCCTGTAACTGGCTGACTATGTCTTCACTCTGCCACACTATAGAATACTTCTCCATCTGAGAGGCACATTCTCCTGTAACTGGCTGACTATGTCTTCACTCTGCCACACTATAGAATACTTCTCCATCTGAGAGGCACATTCTCCTGTAACTGGCTGACTATGTCTTCACTCTGTCACACTATAGAATACTTCTCCATCTGAGAGGCACATTCTCCTGTAACTGGCTGACTATGTCTTCACTCTGCCACACTATAGAATACTTCTCCATCTGAGAGGCACATTCTCCTGTAACTGGCTGACTATGTCTTCACTCTGTCACACTATAGAATACTTCTCCATCTGAGAGGCACATTCTCCTGTAACTGGCTGACTATGTCTTCACTCTGCCACACTATAGAATACTTCTCCATCTGAGAGGCACATTCTCCTGTAACTGGCTGACTATGTCTTCACTCTGTCACACTATAGAATACTTCTCCATCTGAGAGGCACATTCTCCTGTAACTGGCTGACTATGTCTTCACTCTGTCACACTATAGAATACTTCTCCATCTGAGAGGCACATTCTCCTGTAACTGGCTGACTATGTCTTCACTCTGTCACACTATAGAATACTTCTCCATCTGAGAGGCACATTCTCCTGTAACTGGCTGACTATGTCTTCACTCTGTCACACTATAGAATACTTCTCCATCTGAGAGGCACATTCTCCTGTAACTGGCTGACTATGTCTTCACTCTGCCACACTATAGAATACTTCTCCATCTGAGAGGCACATTCTCCTGTAACTGGCTGACTATGTCTTCACTCTGTCACACTATAGAATACTTCTCCATCTGAGAGGCACATTCTCCTGTAACTGGCTGACTATGTCTTCACTCTGCCACACTATAGAATACTTCTCCATCTGAGAGGCACATTCTCCTGTAACTGGCTGACTATGTCTTCACTCTGTCACACTATAGAATACTTCTCCATCTGAGAGGCACATTCTCCTGTAACTGGCTGACTATGTCTTCACTCTGTCACACTATAGAATACTTCTCCATCTGAGAGGCACATTCTCCTGTAACTGGCTGACTATGTCTTCACTCTGCCACACTATAGAATACTTCTCCATCTGAGAGGCACATTCTCCTGTAACTGGCTGACTATGTCTTCACTCTGTCACACTATAGAATACTTCTCCATCTGAGAGGCACATTCTCCTGTAACTGGCTGACTATGTCTTCACTCTGTCACACTATAGAATACTTCTCCATCTGAGAGGCACATTCTCCTGTAACTGGCTGACTATGTCTTCACTCTGCCACACTATAGAATACTTCCATCTGAGAGGCACATTCTCCTGTAACTGGCTGACTATGTCTTCACTCTGTCACACTATAGAATACTTCCATCTGAGAG
>NW_027030860.1:0-2862 GCF_034236695.1 Oncorhynchus nerka
CTGTACATTGACCTGATCCTCTCTGGCCACACTGACCTGATCCCATTCTGTAACCTGACTTGATCCCACTCTGTAAACTGACCTGATCCCTCTCTGTAAACTGACTCTGATCCCATTCTGTACACTGACCTGATCCTACTCTGTACACTGACCTGATCCACTCTGTACACTGACCTGATCCCTCTCTGTACACTGACCTTATCCCACTCTGTACACTGACCTGATCCTACTTTGTAAACTGACCTGATCCCACTCTGTACACTGACCTGATCCCACTCTGTACACTGACCTGATCCCACTCTGTACACTGACCTGATCCCTCTCTGTAACCTGACTTGATCCCACTCTGTACACTGACCTGATCCTACTCTGTAAACTGACCTGATCCCACTCTGTACACTGACCTGATCCCACTCTGTACACTGACCTGATCCCACTCTGTAAACTGACCTGATCCCACTCTGTAAACTGACCTGATCCCACTTCTGTACACTGACCTGATCCCACTCTGTACACTGACCTGATCCCTCTCTGTACACTGACCTGATCCCTCTCTGTACACTGACCTGATCCTCTCTGTACACTGACCTGATCCCACTCTGTACACTGACCTGATCCCACTCTGTACACTGACCTGATCCCACTCTGTACACTGACCTGATCCCACTCTGTACACTGACCTGATCCCACTTCTGTACACCTGACCTGATCCCACTCTGTAAACTGACCTGATCCCATTCTGTAACCTGACCTGATCCCACTCTGTACACTGACCTGATCCCTCTCTGTAACACTGACCTGATCCCACTCTGTAACTGACCTGATCCCACTCTGTACACTGACCTGATCCCTCTGTACATCTGACCTGATCCCATCTCTGTACACTGACCTGATCCCTCTCTGTACACTGACCTGATCCTCTCTGTACACTGACCTGATCCCACTCTGTAACACTGACTTGATCCCACTCTGTAACCTGACCTGATCCCTCTCTGTAAACTGACCTGATCCCACTCTGTAACACTGACCTGATCCCACTCTGTACACTGACCTGATCCCTCTCTGTAACCTGACTTGATCCCACTCTGTACACTGACCTGATCCCACTCTGTACACTGACCTGATCCCTCTCTGTAAACTGACCTGATCCCATTCTGTACACTGACCTGATCCTCTCTGTACACTGACCTGATCCCACTCTGTACACTGACCTGATCCCACTCTGTAAACTGACCTGATCCCACTCTGTAAGACCTGTCCACTCTGACTGACCCACTCTGTACACTGACCTGATCCCACTCTGTAAACTGACTTGATCCCACTCTGTACACTGACCTGATCCCACTCTGTACACTGACCTGATCCCACTCTGTAAACTGACCTGATCCCACTCTGTAAACTGACCTGATCCCACTCTGTACACTGACCTGATCCCTCTCTGTAAACTGACTTGATCCCACTCTGTACACTGACCTGATCCCATCTCTGTAAACTGACCTGATCCCACTCTGTACACTGACCTGATCCCACTCTGTAAACTGACCTGATCCCACTCTGTACACTGACCTGATCCCACTCTGTAAACTGACCTGATCCCACTCTGTACACTGACCTGATCCCATTCTGTAACCTGACTTGATCCCACTCTGTAACCTGACTTGATCCCACTCTGTACACTGACCTGATCCCACTCTGTAAACTGACTTGATCCCATTCTGTAACCTGACTTGATCCCACTCTGTACACTGACCTGATCCCTCTCTGTAAACTGACCTGATCCCACTCTGTACATTGACCTGATCCCTCTCTGTAAACTGACCTGATCCCATTCTGTACATTGACCTGATCCCTCTCTGTACACTGACCTGATCCCTCTCTGTAAACTGACCTGATCCCATTCTGTAACCTGACCTGATCCCACTCTGTACACTGACCTGATCCCTCTCTGTAACCTGACTTGATCCCACTCTGTACACTGACCTGATCCCACTCTGTACATTGACCTGATCCCTCTCTGTAAACTGACCTGATCCCATTCTGTACATTGACCTGATCCCTCTCTGTACACTGACCTGATCCCACTCTGTAAACTGACCTGATCCCACTCTGTAAACTGACCTGATCCCACTCTGTACACTGACCTGATCCCACTCTGTACACTGACCTGATCCCTCTCTGTACACTGACCTGATCCCACTCTGTAAACTGACCTGATCCCTCTCTGTACACTGACCTGATCCTACTCTGTACACTGACCTGATCCTACTCTGTAAACTGACCTGATCCCACTCTGTAAACTGACCTGATCCCTCTCTGTACACTGACCTGATCCCACTCTGTACACTGACCTGATCCCTCTCTGTAAACTGACCTGACCCCATTCTGTAACCTGACCTGATCCCACTCTGTACACTGACCTGATCCCTCTCTGTAACCTGACTTGATCCCACTCTGTACACTGACCTGATCCCACTCTGTAAACTGACTTGATCCCATTCTGTAACCTGACTTGATCCCACTCTGTACACTGACCTGATCCCTCTCTGTAAACTGACTTGATCCCATTCTGTAACCTGACTTGATCCCACTCTGTAAACTGACCTGATCCCACTCTGTAAACTGACCCGATCCCACTCTGTACACTGACCTGATCCCTCTCTGTAACCTGACTTGATCCCACTCTGTACACTGACCTGATCCCACTCTGTACACTGACCTGATCCCACTCTGTACACTGACCTGATCCTACTCTGTACACTGACCTGATCCCACTCTGTACACTGACCTGATCCCATTCTGTAACCTGACTTGATCCCACTCTGTACACTGACCTGATCCCTCTCTGTAACCTGACTTGATCCC
>NW_027030861.1:0-2862 GCF_034236695.1 Oncorhynchus nerka
TGGCCTGATATCATTGGTTAATAACAGACAAGCTGTCTTCATCAGGTGTCTGTAATCATGGTGTGGCCTGATATCATTGGTTAATCACATGGCCTGATATCATTGGTTAATAACAGACAAGCTGTCTTCATCAGGTGTCTGTAATCATGGTGTGGCCTGATATCATTGGTTAATCACATGGCCTGATATCATTGGTTAATCACAGACAAGCTGTCTTCATCAGGTGTCTGTAATCATGGTGTGGCCTGATATCATTGGTTAATCACATGGCCTGATATCATTGGTTATCACTGGATATCATTGGTTAATAACAGACAAGCTGTCTTCATCAGGTGTCTGTAATCATGGTGTGGCCTGATATCATTGGTTAATCACATGGCCTGATATCATTGGTTAATAACAGACAAGCTGTCTTCATCAGGTGTCTGTAATCATGGTGTGGCCTGTTATCATTGGTTAATCACATGGCCTGATATCATTGGTTAATAACAGACAAGCTGTCTTCATCAGGTGTCTGTAATCATGGTGTGGCCTGATATCATTGGTTAATCACATGGCCTGATATCATTGGTTAATAACAGACAAGCTGTCTTCATCAGGAGCAAATAGACGTTGTGCAGGAATATCTTGGGGTGGTAAATCAGAGTGTACTCCATCCAGTAGAGGAGCAAATAGACGTTGTTCAGGGATATCTCGGGGTGGTAAATCAGAGTTTACTCCATCCAGTAGGGAGCAAATAGACGTTGTTCAGGGATATCTTGGGGTGGTAAATCAGAGTTTACTCCATCCAGTAGGGGAGCAAATAGACGTTGCTCAGGGATATCTTGGTAAATCAGAGTTTACTCCATCCAGCAGGGAACAAATAGACGTTGTTCAGGGATATCTTGGGGTGGTAAATCAGAGTGTACTCCATCCAGTAGAGGAGCAAATAGACGCTGTTCAGGGATATCTTGGGGTGTAAATCAGAGTTTACTCCATCCAGTAGGGGAGCAACTAGACGCTGTTCAGGAATATCTTGGTAATCAAGTTGACTCCATCCAGTAGAGGAGCAAATAGACGCTGTTCAGGGATATCTTGGGGTGGTAATCAGAGTTTACTCCATCCAGTAGAGGAGCAAACAGACGCTGTTCAGGGATATCTTGGTGAAATCAGAGTGTACTCCATCCAGTAGGGAGCAATAGACGCTGTTCAGGGATATCTTGGTAAATCAGAGTTTACTCCATCCAGTAGGGGAGCAAATAGACGTTGTTCAGGGATATCTTGGTAAATCAGAGTTTACTCCATCCAGTAGGGGAGCAAATAGACGTTGTTCAGGGAATATCTTGGGGTGGTAAATCAGAGTGTACTCCATCCAGTAGGGGAGCAATAGACGTTGTTCAGGGATATCTTGGGGTAAATCAGGAGTTTACTCCATCCAGTAGAGGAGCAAATAGACGTTGTTCAGGGATATCTTGGGGTGGTAAATCAGAGTTTACTCCATCCAGTAGGGAGCAAATAGACGTTGTTCAGGGATATCTTGGGGTGTAAATCAGAGTTTACTCCATCCAGTAGAGGAGCAAATAGGACGTTGTTCAGGGATATCTTGGTAAATCAGAGTTTACTCCATCCAGTAGAGGAGCAAATAGACGCTTGTTCAGGGATATCTTGGGTGTAAATCAGAGTTTACTCCATCCAGTAGGGGAGCAAATAGACGTTGTTCAGGGATATCTTGGGGTGGTAAATCAGAGTTTACCCATCCAGTAGGGGAGCAAATAGACGTTGTTCAGGATATCTTGGGGTAGTAAACTGAGTTTACTCCATCCAGTAGGGGAGCAAATAGACGTTGTTCAGGGATATCTTGGGTGGTAAATCAGAGTTTACTCCATCCAGTAGGGGAGCAAATAGACGTTGTTCAGGGATATCTTAGGTGGTAATCAGAGTTTACTCCATCCAGTAGGGGAGCAATAGACGTTGTTCAGGGATATTTCGGTGGTAAATCAGAGTTTACTCCATCCAGTAGGGAGAGCAATAGACGTTGTTCAGGGATATCTTGGGGTGGTAAATCAGAGTTTACTCCATCCAGTAGGGGAGCAACTAGACGTTGTTCAGGGATATCTTGGGGTGGTAAATCAGAGTTTACTCCATCCAGTAGAGGAGCAAATAGACGTTGTTCAGGGATATCTTGGTAAATCAGAGTTTACTCCATCCAGTAGGGGAGCAACTAGACGTTGTTCATGGATATCTTGGGGTGGTAAATCAGAGGGTACCAGCTGATCTCTGAGTGCTTCTGCCCTCAGCAGAATACGACATCAAGGGAAGGTGGTCTGAAAACACATTACACAATAAGGCCATCAATGGATCTTTAGAATGGGCCAATCTTTGTGAGACTGACTCTTGAAAAAGGTCATGTTTGTTTTGGAATTTTCTCAATGGCATTAGTTAATCGGATCATTTTTATACCCCTCTCCTTGCAATTTCTCTTTTAGCAGCCTCTGAGCCATATTTCTGTCAATCTTTTTTACAAATTATTTTGAATCGACAGAATTGTCTGTCAAGGGCAAACTGTTTTTCAAGGGAAGTGGGTGACAACTATCAGCCCTCAAAACAAACTATGTTAGGACTACAGTAGGTTTCCTGTAAAGATCAGTGGGCTTCCTGTAAAGATCAGTAGGTTTCCTGTAAAGATCAGTGGCTTCCTGTAAAGATCAGTGGCTTCCTGTAAAGATCAGTGGGCTTCCTGTAAAGATCAGTAGGTTTCCTGTAAAGATCAGTAGGTTTCCTGTAAAGATCAGTAGGTTTCTGTAAAGATCAGTAGGCTTCCTGTAAAGATCAGTGGCTTCCTGTAAAGATCAGTAGGCTTCCTGGTAAAGATCAGTGGGCTTC
>NW_027030862.1:0-2864 GCF_034236695.1 Oncorhynchus nerka
AATACGTGGAGGACAAAGGAGAGGAAGACCAAGAGAAGTGGTCTCTGATGAGATGAGGGACATAATTACTGACCATTGTAAACCATGGTGTCTCTGATGAGATGAGGGACATAATTACTGACCATTGTAAACCATGGTGTCTCTTTGAGAGAGAGAAGACCATGGTGTCTCTTTGAGAGAGAGGAGACCATGGTGTCTCTTTGAGAGAGAGGAGACCATGGTGTCTCTTTGAGAGAGAGGAGACCATGGTGTCTCTTTGAGAGAGAGGAGACCATGGTGTCTCTTTGAGAGAGGAGACCATGGTGTCTCTTTGAGAGAGAGAGGAGACCATGGTGTCTCTTTGAGAGAGAGGAGACCATGGTGTCTCTTTGAGAGAGGAGACCATGGTGTCTCTTTGAGAGAGAGAGGAGACCATGGTGTCTCAGAGAGGACGGTTTAAAGATGCAACCAACCAGCGGTCAACAGTTGCATCAATAGTACCAATTCTCCGGCAAAACAACAGGCGAGATGTGCTTCCTTCCAATGATAATTGAACTGCATATTACAGTACAATAACAGTATGTGCTGACATTTTGAAATATATTGATTTGTTTTGTGTTTTTCAGTAGGATCCAAAGGAGGATGGTACTGTAGCCAGTCATCTGGGTCTGTGTTTTTCAGTGGGATCCAAAGGTTGCCTCCCACAGGAGGGAGAGGCAGAATATTATCAGACGGCTGGAAATTGACATGGTAATTGGCAACAAGGCAATACAACTGCAGGAAATTGGGGACAGAGTGATGGCAGACCATATCACTGTTGGGAATGTGAATATGGTCAGAAAAACGACAATTGCCAGAGTCCTAGAGAAACAAGCATGAACCAGTTATACACTGTACCCTTTGAGAGAAACGGTAAATGTGTGAAAGAACTCTGGTATCAATATGTCCAGGTAAGATGTCTGTCCAGGTTAGATGTCTGTCCAGGTAAGATGTCTGTCCAGGTTAGATGTCTGTCCAGGTAAGATGTCTGTCCAGGTAAGATGTCTGTCCAGGTAAGATGTCTGTCCAGGTTAGATGTCTGTCCAGGTAAGATGTCTGTCCAGGTTAGATGTCTGTCCAGGTAAGATGTCTGTCCAGGTAAGATGTCTGTTCAGGTAAGATGTCTGTCCAGGTTAGATGTCTGTCCAGGTAAGATGTCTGTCCAGGTAAGATGTCTGTTCAGGTAAGATGTCTGTCCAGGTAAGATGTCTGTCCAGGTTAGATGTCTGTCCAGGTAAGATGTCTGTCCAGGTAAGATGTCTGTCCAGGTAAGATGTCTGTCCAGGTAAGATGTCTGTCCAGGTTAGATGTCTGTCCAGGTAAGATGTCTGTGCAGGTAAGATTTCTGTGCAGGTAAGATGTCTGTCCAGGTAAAATGTCTGTTCAATAACCAAACAGGGTACATATGTCACACCCTGATCTGTTTCACCTGTTTTTGTGATTGTCTCCACCCCCTCGAGGTGTCGCTTATTATCCCCAGTGTATTTATCCCTGTGTTTCCTGTCTCTCTGTACCAGTGTATTTATCCCTGTGTTTCCTGTCTCTCTGTACCAGTGTATTTATCCCTGTGTTTCCTGTCTCTCTGTACCAGTGTATTTATCCCTGTGTTTCCTGTCTCTCTGTACCAGTGTATTTATCCCTGTGTTTCCTGTCTCTCTGTACAAGTGTATTTATCCCTGTGTTTCCTGTCTCTCTGTACCAGTGTATTTATCCCTGTGTTTCCTGTCTCTCAGTACCAGTGTATTTATCCCTGTGTTTCCTGTCTCTCTGTGCCAGTGTATTTATCCCTGTGTTTCCTGTCTCTCTGTACCAATGTATTTATCCCTGTGTTTCCTGTCTCTCAGTACCAGTGTATTTATCCCTGTGTTTCCTGTCTCTCTGTACCAGTGTATTTATCCCTGTGTTTCCTGTCTCTCTGTTCCAGTGTATTTATCCCTGTGTTTCCTGTCTCTCTGTACCAGTGTATTTATCCCTGTGTTTCCTGTCTCTCTGTACCAGTGTATTTATCCCTGTGTTTCCTGTCTCTCTGTACCAGTGTATTTATCCCTGTGTTTCCTGTCTCTCTGTACCAGTGTATTTATCCCTGTGTTTCCTGTCTCTCTGTACCAGTGTATTTATCCCTGTGTTTCCTGTCTCTCTGTACCAGTGTATTTATCCCTGTGTTTCCTGTCTCTCTGTACCAGTGTATTTATCCCTGTGTTTCCTGCCTCTCTGTACCAGTGTATTTATCCCTGTGTTTCCTGTCTCTCTGTGACAGTGTATTTATCCCTGTGTTTCCTGTCTCTCTGTACCAGTGTATTTATCCCTGTGTTTCCTGTCTCTCTGTACCAGTGTATTTATCCCTGTGTTTCCTGTCTCTCTGTACCAGTGTATTTATCCCTGTGTTTCCTGTCTCTCTGTACCAGTGTATTTATCCCTGTGTTTCCTGTCTCTCTGTACCAGTGTATTTATCCCTGTGTTTCCTGTCTCTCTGTACCAGTGTATTTATCCCTGTGTTTCCTGTCTCTCTGTACCAGTGTATTTATCCCTGTGTTTCCTGTCTCTCTGTACCAGTGTATTTATCCCTGTGTTTCCTGTCTCTCTGTACCAGTGTATTTATCCCTGTGTTTCCTGTCTCTCTGTACCAGTGTATCTTATCCCTGTGTTTCCTGTCTCTCTGTACCAGTGTATTTATCCCTGTGTTTCCTGTCTCTCTGTACCAGTGTATTTATCCCTGTGTTTCCTGTCTCTCTGTACCAGTGTATTTATCCCTGTGTTTCCTGTCTCTCTGTACCAGTGTATTTATCTCTGTGTTTCCTGTCTCTCTGTACCAGTGTATTATATCCCTGTGTTTCCTGTCTCTCTGT
>NW_027030863.1:0-2864 GCF_034236695.1 Oncorhynchus nerka
CGACCAGCAGGGGGAAACGAAGTGAAGAGAAAGAACAAGAACAAGACATAACATGACAATACATGACAGACTGTTGTTCCCCAACGGTTGGTGAGGAAAAGAGGACATAATTATGATCCAAAGTTATGATGAGTCAGATTTAATGCCTGTAATTTGACTTTCTAAATCATTGACAAGAGCCGTCAAAATGCTTTTGTTCTTTTGACTTCACCTTTGTTGTACGCCAACAAGGCATAATCTAATGCAGCCAGGTCACACCAGATCCAATGCAGTATTTGACGTTCGTCCAGGTCCCTAGGACGTTGGGAAAGCCTTCAATACTGGCCACTAGGGGCAACGGTGAGCACTATTACCATTGGCTCGCGGCTTGCTTGGGTGTTGTGGGTGGAGATGGTGGATGGGCATAAGCCACAAGCTCCAGCTCTGAGGATTGTAAATTCAATTCCAGTGCTAGGCACTTACATGTTAGGGTTTTGACCCATATCCCAAACCTTAACCCTTAACTTAACCAGTTAGAATTAATACCTAAACTTAATTGTCAAGTTGTTTCTGTTTTAACCCTATCCCAAACCTTTACCCTTAACTTGACCAATCAGAATGAATGCCTAAACTTAACAGTCACAGCTTGATGTTTATCCCCCTCTGGACAAACATTGAATACTGAAGTCAGACTGTGTCAGACCGGAGCTCTTGTTGATCTAAGCACAATGCATTTTTTTTTATTAAGCCAGGCATTGTTGCTTTTCAGAGAGAAACAGTTTGCTTCATTATCTGGTGCTTATAAGAGGATAATATGTTTTTTACTTCAGTTACACTGTCTGGCTGTTTGAATTAATATTGTGATTTAATTGCCTGGCAATGGAAAAAAAAGTAAAAAATGAATCACTTCAACACCGGAAGACAAGAAAGCTAGTGTGGATGAAACAGAATAGGGGCCCGTAGAGAGCCGCGACTGACTTCTGAGGCCTTTACACTGAGCAATCATCCACATACAAGAAATGTAAATCATATGCAAAAGTAAACATATGACAAGTAAGATAACAGCGAGGAGGGGGCACACTGGAAATGTCATTATGTGGAAAGGCGATGGTTGACTTCTCCTGCCTTCTCAAGTGCCTTGTCTGAAAAACCAACCAACAAAAGGAGCCTTCAAAGCTGAGGCAGCTGTTTTTCTTATGACCTGTTACTGTTATGCTTTTTGTATATTCCACTGTGGCCAACACAACCAATCATTGTGCAGTCTGGGGGAAAAACATGTCTGCGACTTAAAAAGCCTTTACTGTAAGTTCTGCAGACTCTACAGTTATTGATAACTTGGAGGCTGATATCATGACTTCTTTCATTACTTATTTCATCTCAATTAATAGTATATATTTACTGGAGATCATAAAAGCATTGCATCTTCATGAAAACAATTGGTGAAAGATTACATTTACATCATCATTTAAGTCATTTAGCAGACGCTCTTATCCAGAGCGACTTACAAATTGGTGCATTCACCTTATGACCTCCAGTGGAACAGTAGTGCATCTAAATCTTTTCAGGGGGAGGGGGGGTGAGAGGGATTACTTTATCCTATCCTAGGTATTCCTTAAAGAGGTGGGGTTTCAGGTGTCTCCGGAAGGTGGTGATTGACTCCGCTGTCCTGGCGTCGTGAGGGAGTTTGTTCCACCATTGGGGGGCCAGAGCAGCGAACAGTTTTGACTGGGCTGAGCGGGAACTGTACTTCCTCAGTGGTAGGGAGGCGAGCAGGCCAGAGGTGGATGAACGCAGTGCCCTTGTTTGGGTGTAGGGCCTGATCAGAGCCTGGAGGTACTGAGGTGCCGTTCCCCTCACAGCTCCGTAGGCAAGCACCATGGTCTTGTAGCGGATGCGAGCTTCAACTGGAAGCCAGTGGAGGGAGCGGAGGAGCGGGGTGACGTGAGAGAACTTGGGAAGGTTGAACACCAGACGGGCTGCGGCGTTCTGGATGAGTTGTAGGGGTTTAATGGCACAGGCAGGGAGCCCAGCCAACAGCGAGTTGCAGTAATCCAGACGGGAGATGACAAGTGCCTGGATTAGGACCTGCGCCGCTTCCTGTGTGAGGCAGGGTCGTACTCTGCGGATGTTGTAGAGCATGAACCTACAGGAACGGGCCACCGCCTTGATGTTAGTTGAGAACGACAGGGTGTTGTCCAGGATCACGCCAAGGTTCTTAGCGCTCTGGGAGGAGGACACAATGGAGTTGTCAACCGTGATGGCGAGATCATGGAACGGGCAGTCCTTCCCCGGGAGGAAGAGCAGCTCCGTCTTGCCGAGGTTCAGCATGAGGTGGTGATCCGTCATCCACACGGATATGTCTGCCAGACATGCAGAGATGCGATTCGCCACCTGGTCATCAGAAGGGGAAAGGAGAAGATTAATTGTGTGTCGTCTGCATAGCAATGATAGGAGAGACCATGTGAGGTTATGACAGAGCCAAGTGACTTGGTGTATAGCGAGAATAGGAGAGGGCCTAGAACAGAGCCCTGGGGACACCAGTGGTGAGAGCACGTGGTGTGGAGACGGATTCTCGCCACGCCACCTGGTAGGAGCGACCTGTCAGGTAGGACGCAATCCAAGCGTGGGCCGCGCCGGAGATGACCAACTCGGAGAGGGTGGAGAGGAGGATCTGATGGTTCACAGTATCGAAGGCAGCCGATAGGTCTAGAAGGATGAGAGCAGAGGAGAGAGAGTTAGCTTTAGCAGTGCGGAGCGCCTCCGTGATACAGAGAAGAGCAGTCTCAGTTGAATGACTAGTCTTGAAACCTGACTGATATGGATCAAGAAGGTCATTCTGAGAGAGATAGCGGGAGAGCTGGCCAAGGACAGCACGTTCAAGAGTT
>NW_027030864.1:0-2865 GCF_034236695.1 Oncorhynchus nerka
GAATGTTGTTATGGTGGTGTTCTATAGAATGTTGTTATGGTGGTGTTATATAGAATGTTGTTATGGTGGTGTTCTATAGAATGTTGTTATGGTGGTGTTATATAGAATGTTGTTATGGTGGTGTTCTATAGAATGTTGTTATGGTGGTGTTCTATAGAATTACATTTACACTTACATTTAAGTCATTTAGCAGACGCTCTTATCCAGAGCGACTTACAAATTGGTGCATTCACCTTATGACCTCCAGTGGAACAGTAGTGCATCTAAATCTTTTCAGGGGAGGGGGTGAGAGGGATTACTTTATCCTATCCTAGGTATTCCTTAAAGAGGTGGGGTTTCAGGTGTCTCCGGAAGGTGGTGATTGACTCCGCTGTCCTGGCGTCGTGAGGGAGTTTGTTCCACCATTGGGGGGCCAGAGCAGCGAACAGTTTTGACTGGGCTGAGCGGGAACTGTACTTCCTCAGTGGTAGGGAGGCGAGCAGGCCAGAGGTGGATGAACGCAGTGCCCTTGTTTGGGTGTAGGGCCTGATCAGAGCCTGGAGGTACTGAGGTGCCGTTCCCCTCACAGCTCCGTAGGCAAGCACCATGGTCTTGTAGCGGATGCGAGCTTCAACTGGAAGCCAGTGGAGGGAGCGGAGGAGCGGGGTGACGTGAGAGAACTTGGGAAGGTTGAACACCAGACGGGCTGCGGCGTTCTGGATGAGTTGTAGGGGTTTAATGGCACAGGCAGGGAGCCCAGCCAACAGCGAGTTGCAGTAATCCAGACGGGAGATGACAAGTGCCTGGATTAGGACCTGCGCCGCTTCCTGTGTGAGGCAGGGTCGTACTCTGCGGATGTTGTAGAGCATGAACCTACAGGAACGGGCCACCGCCTTGATGTTAGTTGAGAACGACAGGGTGTTGTCCAGGATCACGCCAAGGTTCTTAGCGCTCTGGGAGGAGGACACAATGGAGTTGTCAGCCGTGATGGCGAGATCATGGAACGGGCAGTCCTTCCCCGGGAGGAAGAGCAGCTCCGTCTTGCCGAGGTTCAGCTTGAGGTGGTGATCCGTCATCCACACGGATATGTCTGCCAGACATGCAGAGATGCGATTCGCCACCTGGTCATCAGAAGGGGGAAAGGAGAAGATTAATTGTGTGTCGTCTGCATAGCAATGATAGGAGAGACCATGTGAGGTTATGACAGAGCCAAGTGACTTGGTGTATAGCGAGAATAGGAGAGGGCCTAGAACAGAGCCCTGGGGGACACCAGTGGTGAGAGCACGTGGTGTGGAGACGGATTCTCGCCACGCCACCTGGTAGGAGCGACCTGTCAGGTAGGACGCAATCCAAGCGTGGGCCGCGCCGGGAGATGCCCAACTCGGAGAGGGTGGAGAGGAGGATCTGATGGTTCACAGTATCGAAGGCAGCCGATAGGTCTAGAAGGATGAGAGCAGAGGAGAGAGAGTTAGCTTTAGCAGTGCGGAGCGCCTCCGTGATACAGAGAAGAGCAGTCTCAGTTGAATGACTAGTCTTGAAACCTGACTGATTTGGATCAAGAAGGTCATTCTGAGAGAGATAGCGGGAGAGCTGGCCAAGGACGGCACGTTCAAGAGTTTTGGAGAGAAAAGAAAGAAGGGATACTGGTCTGTAGTTGTTGACATCGGAGGGATCGAGTGTAGGTTTTTTCAGAAGGGGTGCAACTCTCGCTCTCTTGAAGACGGAAGGGACGTAGCCAGCGGTCAGGGATGAGTTGATGAGCGAGGTGAGGTAAGGGAGGAGGTCTCCGGAAATGGTCTGGAGAAGAGAGGAGGGGATAGGGTCAAGCGGGCAGGTTGTAGGGCGGCCGGCCGTCACAAGACGCGAGATTTCATCTGGAGAGAGAGGGAGAAAGAGGTCAGAGCACAGGGTAGGGCAGTGTGAGCAGAACCAGCGGTGTCGTTTGACTTAGCAAACGAGGATCGGATGTCGTCGACCTTCTTTTCAAAATGGTTGACGAAGTCATCTGCAGAGAGGGAGGAGGAGGGAGGGGGAGGAGGATTCAGGAGGGAGGAGAAGGTTGCAAAGAGCTTCCTAGGGTTAGAGGCAGATGCTTGGAATTTAGAGTGGTAGAAAGTGGCTTTAGCAGCAGAGAGAGAGAGGAAAATGTAGAGAGGAGGGAGTGAAAGGATGTCAGGTCCGCAGGGAGGCGAGTTTTCCTCCATTTCCGCTCGGCTGCCCGGAGCCCTGTTCTGTGAGCTCGCAATGAGTCGTCGAGCCACGGAGCGGGAGGGAGGACCGAGCCGGCCTGGAGGATAGGGGACATAGAGAGTCAAAGGATGCAGAAGGGAGGAGAGGAGGGTTGAGGAGGCAGAATCAGGAGATAGGTTGGAGAAGGTTTGAGCAGAGGGAAGAGATGATAGGATGGAAGAGGAGAGAGTAGCGGGGGAGAGAAGCGAAGGTTGGGACGACGCGATACCATCCAGTAGGGGCAGTGTGGGAAGTGTTGGATGAGAGCGAGAGGAAAAGGATACAAGGTAGTGGTCGGAGACTTGGAGGAGTTGCAACGAGGTTAGTGGAAGAACAGCATCTAGTAAAGATGAGGTCGAGCGTATTTCCTGCCTTGTGAGTAGGGGGAAGGTGAGAGGGTGAGGTCAAAGAGGAGAGGAGTGGAAAGAAGGAGGCAGAGAGGAATGAGTCAAAGGTAGGCGTGGGAGGTTAAAGTCGCCCAGAACTGTGAGAGGTGAGGCCGTCCTCAGGAAAGGAGCTTATCAAGGCATCAAGCTCATTGATGAACTCTCCGAGGGAACCTGGAGGGCGATAAATGATAAGGATGTTAAGCTTGAAAGGGCTGGTAACTGTGACAGCATGGCACTGTGACAGAATGTTGTTATGGTGGTGTTCTAT
>NW_027030865.1:0-2865 GCF_034236695.1 Oncorhynchus nerka
TGTGTGTGTGTGTGTGTGTGTGTGTGTGTGTTTCTGTGTTTGTGTGTGTGTTGTGTGTGTGTGTGTGTGTGTGTGTGTGTGTGTGTGTGTGTTTGTGTGTGTGTGTGTGTGTGTGTGTGTGTGTGTGTGTGTGTGTGTGTGTGTGTGTGTGTGTGTGTGTGTGTGTGTGTTGTGTGTGTGTGTGTGTGTGTGTTTCTGTGTGTGTGTGTGTGTGTCTGTGTGTGTGTGTGTGTGTGTGTGTGTGTGTGTGTGTGTGTTTGTGTGTGTGTTTGTGTGTGTGTTTGTGTGTGTGTGTGTGTGTGTGTCTGTGTTTGTTACGTGTGTGTTTTGTGTGTGTGTGTGTGTGTGTGTGTGTGTGTGTGTGTGTGTGTGTGCTGTGTGTGTGTGTGTGTGTGTGTGTGTGTGTGTGTGTGTGTGTGTTTGTGTGTGTGTGTGTGTGTGTGTCTGTGTGTTTGTGTTTGTGTGTGTGTGTTTCTGTGTGTGTGTGTGTGTGTGTGTGTGTGTGTGTGTGTGTGTGTGTGTGTGTCTGTGTGTGTGTGTGTGTGTGTGTGTGTGTGTGTGTGTGTGTGTGTGTGTGTGTGTGTGTGTGCGCACGTGCAATGTCGTATATTATCTGAAGTTCCTCATTTTAGATGCTGCTCAGGGAAACCAGACCAGAACTGAGCCTGTTAACTTTCACCTCCTCCTCCTCCTTCACCCTCCTCCTCTTCCTCCTCTTAGCTCTTCATTTACATTTATTTATCTCATTTACTCTGTGTGTCTATTATCAACATGTAGCTCCTGGGTTTCTGAGAGGGTTACTTGATATTCCTGGGTTTCTGAGAGGGTTACTTGATATTCCTGGGTTTCTGAGAGGGTTACTTGAAACTCCTGGGTTTCTGAGAGGGTTACTTGAAACTCCTGGGTTTCTGAGAGGGTTACTTGAAACTCCTGGGTTTCTGAGAGGGGTTACTTGAAACTCCTGGGTTTCTGAGAGGGTTACTTGAAGCTCCTGGGTTTCTGAGAGGGTTGACTTGAAACTCCTGGGTTTCTGAGAGGGTTACTTGAAACTCCTGGGTTTCTGAGAGGGGTTACTTGAAACTCCTGGGTTTCTGAGAGTGGCTACTTGAAACTCCTGGGTTTCTGAGAGGGTTACTTGAAGGTCCTGGGTTTCTGAGAGGCTGACTTGCAGCTCCTGGGTTTCTGAGAGGGTTACCTGGGAACATCTGCCTGTTCTGTATTCTGTGTTCTGTGTGTTGTGCCTAGGGATCCTCTAATGCTCTGTCAATAGGAGCCTA
This sequence comes from Oncorhynchus nerka, assembly GCF_034236695.1. Classification (NCBI taxonomy): domain Eukaryota; kingdom Metazoa; phylum Chordata; class Actinopteri; order Salmoniformes; family Salmonidae; genus Oncorhynchus; species Oncorhynchus nerka. The sequence continues at coordinate 1,278 of NW_027030865.1, forward strand.
CGCCCGTCTCTTTCTACAGTGTTTTTAACCTGATGTGACGGTTTCTAAAAGACTGACATTATGGGGAAGACTTAGGATAGGTGCCCTGAATGAAGTCATGCAGGTTTTGAAGTGGTTTAGGACAGGGGTCTTCTGAAGGAAGTCATGCAGGTTTAGAAGTGGTTTAGGACAGGGGACTTCTGAATAAAACATTTAGTTTAAAAGTGGTTTAGGACAGGGTACTTCTGAATAAAGACATTTAGTTTTAAAAGTGGTTTGGGATGGGGGTCTTCTGAATAAAGACATTTAGTTTTGAAAGTGGTTTTAGGACAGGGGACTTCTGAATGAAGACATTTCGTTTTTGAAGTGGTTTAGGACAGGGACTTCTGAATAAAGACATTTAGTTTAAAGTGGTTTTAGGACAGGGTACTTCTGAATAAAACATTAGTTTAAAGTGGTTTAGGACAGGGTACTTCTGAATAAAACATTTAGTTTTTAAAAGTGGTTTAGGACAGGGTACTTCTGAATAAAGACATTTAGTTTTGAAAGTGGTTTAGGACAGGGGACTTCTGAATGAAGACATTTCGTTTTTGAAGTGGTTTAGGACAGGGGACTTCTGAATAAAGACATTTAGTTTAAAAGTGGTTTAGGACAGGGTACTTCTGAATAAAACATTTAGTTTAAAAGTGGTTTAGGACAGGTGCTTCTGAATAAAGACATTTAGTTTTGAAAGTGGTTTAGGACAGGGACTTCTGAATAAAGACATTTAGTTTTGAAAGTGGTTTAGGACAGGGACTTCTGAATGAAGACATTTCGTTTTGAAGTGGTTTAGGACAGAGGGGTCTTCTGGACAAGAACATTTCAGTTTTGAAAGTGGTTTAGGACAGGGACTTCTGGTCAGAAGAAATTTAGTTTTTGAGTGGTTTAGGGACAGAGTCACCTGAATAAAGACATTTAGTTTGAAAGTGGTTTAGGACAGGGGACTTCTGAATAAAGACATTTCAGTTTTGAAAGTGGTTTAGGACAGGGTCTTCTGAATAAAGACATTTCGTTTTGAAGTGGTTTAGGACAGGGGACTTCTGAATAAAGACATTTAGTTTTGAAAGTGGTTTAGGACAGGGGACTTCTGAATAAAGACATTTCGTTTTTGAAGTGGTTTAGGACAGGTGTCTTCTGAATAAAGACATTTCGTTTTTGAAGTGGTTTAGGACAGGTGTCTTCTGAAGGAAGACATTTAGTGGTTTAGTTTGGTTTATTCAGAGCACCATTACAGTTGTTTTATTAGTCTGAAGCAGCAGCTCTTATTCATTGGGTTCCACACTGATACACTGATAGACAAAGACAGTCACACACATTAAAATACAACCATGTATAAACTATACAACTAAAAACATTAAGGCACGTCGTAGAACGTAGAACGTAGAACGTTTCTGCGTATGTGAGGGTTTTTGTACCCTCACAGTCCCCTCCTTTACGTGCAATGCTGTCTGGGTGGAGGGTTCCATTAACATATTAAATTGGTATATTTTACATTTTAAATATTTAAATATATTAAATTGTTTTAAGATATTCACCATCATTTAGATATTTAATGTTTAATTTTAAATTT
>NW_027030866.1:0-2865 GCF_034236695.1 Oncorhynchus nerka
TCTGTCACTACCATGGCTGAAGTCTGCCGGCCCTGTCTGCCACTACCATGGCTGAAGTCTCTGCCTGTCCTGTCTCTGCCACTACCATGGCTGAAGTCTGCCTGTCCTGTCTCTGTCACTACCATGGCTGAAATCTGCCTGCTCTGTCTCTGTCACTACCATGGCTGAAGTCTGCCTGCCCTGTCTCTGTCACTACCATGGCTGAAGTCTGCCTGCCCTGTCTCTGCCACTACCATGGCTGAAGTCTGCCTGTCTCTGTCCTGCACACTACCATGGCTGAAGTCTGCCTGCCCTGTCTCTGCTCACTACCATGGCTGAAGTCTGCCTGCTCTGTCTCTGCCACTACCATGGCTGAAGTCTGCTCTGCCCTGTCTCTGCCACTACCATGGCTGAAGTCTCTGCCTGCCCTGTCTCTGCCACTACCATGGCTGAAGTCTGCCTGCCCTGTTCTGCCACTACCATGGCTGAAGTCTCTGCCACTACCATGGCTGAAGTCTCTGCCTGCCCTGTCTCTGCCACTACCATGGCTGGAAGTCTGTTTGTCTTGTTCTACACTACTATGGCTCAAAGTCTCTGTCTGCCCTGTCTCTGCCACTACTCATGGCTGAAGTCTGCCTGCCCTGTCTCTGCCACTGAACCATGGTCTGTCTCTGCCACTACCATGGCTGAAGTCTCTGCCCTCGGTTCTGTCCTGCCCTGTTCTGTCACTGCCACTACCATGGCTGAATCTGCCTGTTCTGTCTCTGCCACTACCATGGCTGAAGTCTGTCTCTGCCACTACCATGGCTGAAGTCTGCCTCTGTCTCTGCCACTACCATGGCTGAAGTCTGCCTGCCCTGTCTCTGCCACTACCATGGCTGAAGTCTGTCTGCCCTGTCTCTGCCACTACCATGGCTGAAGTCTCTGCCTCGCTAATTACCCTGTCTCTGCCTGCCCTGTCTTGCCACTACCATGGCTGAAGTCTGCCTGCTCTGTTCTGCCACTACCATGGCTGAAGCCACTCTGGCTGTCTGCCCTGTTCTGCCACTACCATGGCTGAAGTCTGCCTGCCCTGTCTCTGCCACTACTGGCTGAAGTCTCTGCCTGTTCTGGTTCTGCCACTACCATGGCTGAAGTCTGTTCTGTCTCTGCCACTACCATGGCTGAAGTCTGCTCTGTTCTGTCTCTGCCACTACCATGGCTGAAGTCTGCCTGCCCTGTCTCTGCCACTCACTATGGCTGGACGCCTGCCTGCCCTGTCTCGCCACTACCATGGCTGAAGTCCTGCCTGCCCTGTCTCTGCCACTACCATGGCTTAAAGTTCGTCTGTTCTGTCTTTGCCATTACCATGGCTGGTCTGCCTGCCCTGTCTCTGCCACTACCATGGCTGAAGTCTCTGCCACTACCATGGCTGAAGTCTGCCTGCCCTGTCTCTGCCACTACCATGGCTGAAGTCTGCCTGCCCTGTCTCTGTCACTACCATGGCTGAAATCTGCCTGCCCTGTCTCTGCCACTACCATGGCTGAAGCTCTGCCTGCCCTGTCTCTGTCACTACCATGGCTGAAGTCTGCCTGCCCTGTCTCTGCCACTACCATGGCTGAAGTCTGCCTGCCCTGTCTCTGCCACTACCATGGCTGAAGTCTCTGCCTGCCCTGTCTCTGCCACTACCATGGCTGAAGTCTGCCTGCCCTGTCTCTGCCACTACCATGGCTGAAGTCTGCCTGCCCTGTCTCTGCCACTACCATGGCTGAAGTCTGCCTGCCCTGTCTCTGCCACTACCATGGCTGAAGTCCTGCCTGCCCTGTCTCTGCCACTACCATGGCTGAAGTCTGCCTGCCCTGTCTCTGTCACTACCATGGCTGAAGTCTGCCTGCCCTGTCTCTGTCACTACCATGGCTGAAGTCTGCCTGCCCTGTCTCTGCCACTACCATGGCTGAAGTCTCTGCCTGCCCTGTCTCTGCCACTACCATGGCTGAAGTCTGCCTGCCCTGTCTCTGCCACTACCATGGCTGAAATCTGCCTGCCCTGTCTCTGTCACTACCATGGCTGAAGTCTGCCTGCCCTGTCTCTGTCACTACCATGGCTGAAGTCTGCCTGCCCTGTCTCTGCCACTACCATGGCTGAAGTCTGCCTGCCCTGTCCCTGCCACTACCATGGCTGAAGTCTGCCTGCCCTGTCTCTGCCACTACCATGGCTGAAGTCTGCCTGCCCTGTCTCTGCCACTACCATGGCTGAAGTCTGCCTGCCCTGTCTCTGCCACTACCATGGCTGAAGTCTGCCTGCCCTGTCTCTGCCACTACCATGGCTGAAGTCTCTGCCTGTCCCTGTCTCTGCCACTACCATGGCTGAAGTCTCTGCCTGCCCTGTCTCTGCCACTACCATGGCTGAAGTCTGCCTGCCCTGTCTCTGCCACTACCATGGCTGAAGTCTCTGCCACTACCATGGCTGAAGTCTCTGCCTGCCCTGTCTCTGCCACTACCATGGCTGGAGATCTGCCTGCCCTGTCTCTGCCACTACCATGGCTGAAGTCTTGCCTGCCCTGTCTCTGCCACTACCATGGCTGAAGTCTGCCTGCCCTGTCTCTGCCACTACCATGGCTGAAGTCTGCCTGCCCTGTCTCTGCCACTACCATGGCTGAAGTCTGCCTGCCCTGTCTCTGTCACTACCATGGCTGAAGTCTGCCTGCCCTGTCTCTGCCACTACCATGGCTGAAGTCTGCCTGCCCTGTCCCTGCCACTACCATGGCTGGAAGTCTCTGCCTGCCCTGTCTCTGCCACTCGCATGGCTGGAGTCTGCCTGCCCTGTCTCTGCCACTACCATGGCTGAGAGTCTCTGCCCCTGCCCTGTCTCCTGTCACTACCATGGCTGAAATCTGCCTGCCCTGTC
>NW_027030867.1:0-2870 GCF_034236695.1 Oncorhynchus nerka
ACTGTGCCTATAACTATGGTGTTTGGTCTGGCACCTAGATCTGTGGTGTTTGAGGTCTGGTACCTATAACTGTGGTGTCTGAGTCTGGTACCTATAACTGTGGTGTTTGGTCTGGTACCTATGGTGGTGTGAGATGAGTCAAGACTTGCCTGTACGGTGGCCACATTCCTTTGTCTACCCCTAATGATGAATTGCAACCTATGTCGGGTTATGTTGACTCCTAATGGCCCCATAGGCATTAGGAACAGCACAACTTTTTGTCAGCTTTTTCCCAGTGGTGTAAAGTATTTGCTCTAAAGCACTTCTTAAGACGTTTTTTGGGGGGGTGTATCTGTACATCCCTGTTTTTATTCTTGACTACTTACTTACTTTTACTTCAGCTACATTCCGAAAGAAAATTATATACTCTTTTACTCCATACATTTTCCACGACCCTAAAATTTCTCGTTGCATTTTGAATGGATAGCAGGACAGGAAAATTGTGAAATTCACACGTTTATCATGAGAACTTCCTGGTCATCCCTACTGCCTCTGATCTGGTGGACTCACTAAACAGAGAACATCCCTGGTCATCCCTACTGCCTCTGATCTGGTGGACTCACTAAACAGAGAACATCCCTGGTCATCCCTACTGCCTCTGATCTGGTGGACCTCACTCAAACAGAGAACATCCCTGGTCATCCCTACTGCCTCTGATCTGGTGGACTCACTAAACAGAGAACATCACTGGTCATCCCTACAGCCTCTGATCTGGTGGACTCGCTAAACAGAGAACATCCCTGGTCATCCCTACTGCCTCTGATCTGGTGGACTCACTAAACAGAGAACATCCCTGGTCATCCCTACTGCCTCTGATCTGGTGGACTCACTAAACAGAGAACATCCCTGGTCATCCCTACTGCCTCTGATCTGGTGGACTCACTAAACAGAGAACATCACTGGTCATCCCTACTGCCTCTGATCTGGTGGACTCGCTAAACAGAGAACATCCCTGGTCATCCCTACTGCCTCTGATCTGGTGGACTCACTAAACAGAGAACATCCCTGGTCATCCCTACTGCCTCTGATCTGGTGGACTCACCTACAACCGCTGTGCGGACAGAGCAGATTGGAGTAACTGGGCAGCAGGGAGAGGATCTGATTCCTGTTACATCATACTATCCTGACTGCCTGCCTGCCTGTGGCCCACACCAACAGACACTGACTGTCTGGCTGCACCACCAGACTTATCTGTCTGTGGTCTGGAGTGGCATTAGTCTGGACCCACAGCCATGAGTCACACTTTCTGTTTAACTTCTGACACAGCCCCTTCCCTGAGGCTGGAGGTTGGAGGCTCCTCCCTCCGCTCTGGCAGCTTCACATCCAGGAATGGGAGCTGGATGGTTGGACGAGGTCTGAGAGTGGGGTGGTTGAGGCAGGGTGGGAGTAGACTTGGGGCAGGGAGCGGGGTGGCTGGGGATGAGTTGCGTGGGCTGGAGTGGGGTGGCTTCCCACCTCTTCCCTTCCCTCCCCGTGGCTGGGTTGGGGCTGGCACACTAATGCTGTGCCAGGAATGTGCTGTGCCCGCACTCTCAATGACGCGTGACACCTTCCTGTGGTATGGGGCTGGATCCTCTCACAATCGGCTGCCATGCAGGCTGGATACCCTACGAGTAAATATACCCATCCTACAGTACACACTCACTAGAGAGGAGGTTTACCCAAATGGTGTGGTGGCCCAAAATCTGTTAGGGAGTGGAAGAGACTGTAGCTGCCCTGCAACACTCAAACTACATACAAGCGTTTGCAAAATCACAACCTTTAGTATAATGTAGGCATCAAATGACTTTAGATAACCTTTCCAGCAACTTTTTTCAAAGTATGTTTTGAAACAGACTTTAAGAGAATGGATTAATGAGGATGTAAAAGACTGAGAGAAATCTTGGTTACCCCCACCCTCATCACTGCCACACCTCAAACCCCGCCCTCATCACTGCCACACCTCAAACCCCCACCCTCATCACTGCCAGCAACCTCAAACCCCCCACCTCATCACTGCCACACCTCATCACTGCCACACCCTCAAACCCCGCCTCATCACTGCCACACCCTCAAACCCCCACCTCATCACTGCCACACCCTCAAACCCCACCTCATCACTGCCACACCCTCATCACTGCCACACCCTCAAACCCCCACCTCATCACTGCCCCACCCTCATCACTGCCACACCCTCATCACTGCCACACCCTCAAACCCCCACCTCATCACTGCCACACCTCAAACCCCCACCCTCATCACTGCCACACCCTCAAACCCCCATCCTCATCACTGCCACACCCTCAAACCCCCACCCTCATCACTGCCACACCCTCAAACCCCCACCCTCATCACTGCCACACCCTAAAAAAAACACCCTCATCACTGCCACACCTCAAACCCCCACCTCATCACTGCCACACCCTCAAACCCCCACCCTCATAACTGCCACACCTCAAATCCCCCACCTCATCACTGCCACACCTCAAACCCCCCACCCTCATCACTGCCACACCCTCAAACCCCCACCCTCATCACTGCCACACCTCAAACCCCCCACCCTCATCACTGCCACACCCTCAAACCCCCACCCTCCAACTACACTCCACACCCCCAACCTTGCAGAGGCAGCTTGGCAAAATGCTCATGTGACCCCCATGAGGCAAGTTCAACATGAATCAATGATGAGAACATCCTCAATTGGTCAGGAAGCCCCATTAGAGGGACATGAAGTCAGATTAGTGTCTCATCTCGGTGAAAAGACAGTATGGCACCATGCCCCTGCTGTGATCCGCAATCTAAACCAACAATTAGCGATCTCTATTTCTCTCATGAGAATGGCAGTGCTCGGA
>NW_027030868.1:0-2872 GCF_034236695.1 Oncorhynchus nerka
TATGTATATGTATGTATGTATGTATGTATGTATGTATGTATGTATGTATGTATGTATGTATGTATGTTGTCAAATTGTATATCTTCCCAACAAATTTGAAAAACAATAAATAAATTGTCTATTGTTCATTTATCTCTCCAGATATGATCGGGCAATAGGGTGGCAGAGGTCCTAGAGGTGAACATGTCCAGGGTCACATCCTTCCAGGGTCTCTCTGGCCACAGTGGACGGACCGTGCCAGAAAGTCAGCTTCCTTGTCTCAGGTACAGCCAGTAATAGAGTGTATGTGAATGGGTACAGCACTGTGATTCACAATATTCTCTGATCAAAGAAGAAAAATAAGAAACATATTATGTCTCGGAATTACGGAGGAAGTGGCACTTTAAGACACATTTAAAACATTACATTGGTAATTTTGTCTGTGCTCATGCAATTATCAGCTTCCTTATCTCTGGTACAGCTGATGACATACAGAAGTATATTGTTCGCCTATGGTTCAGCGCAATGATGCCCAATATTCCTTTATCAAAATCTGCCTGAAAGCGTGTTCCCTTTGATTCTATATTGTTCAAAAGTTACATTCTTTCCAAATAAGACACAGACAAATGTTCCAGCACAAACACTGATAATTATGGCAAAGTCAAAACATGACAGAATGAATTATTGTCTGTGCCCATGATAATATACCAAGTCCCCTCCTGACCCTAAACTGAACAGGGAGTGGTGACATGTAAGGTGTCAAAAGGAAGTGTGTGGGTTGTGCTGATGAATCAGATCAGCCTATAACATCTGACAGTGCATGTGGGGGAATTGTTTTAACAATAACAATAAAGTGTAAAGTCCCAGTGCAGTCGAAAAGTGATATTCCTGTGTTTTACAATATATATTTTTCCTCACCATGAGGTTAAAATATAATTATGATAATGCTCTTTTAATGTAAGAGCTGTTTGAAAAGACAGCCTGAAATTCTTGCCTGTTTTAGTGGGATGGCGCTTTAGCCTGCCTGGTGATATCACCAGGTGGTAAATAAGTTAATAGACCAATAAGAAAGAGAGTTCCAAATCTTTCTGCCAATAACAGCTAATTTTCAGTTTTCAGCTCCTCACTCAGACCACTCCCAGACAGTCCTAGCAAAATTCTAGCTTGAGAAATTGCTCTTTGCTATTTTTGACCATTTTAAATCACAGCAAGGTGAAACACGAGCTGTGGGTGTTGGTGAGTGGAGGAATGCCTTTTTGAAGAATGAGGAGGTAGGCTGTAGAGGTCGACCGATTATGATTTTTCAATACCGATACCGACTATTGGAGGACCAAAAAAAGACGATACCGATTAATCAGATGATTTTTTTAATGTATTTGTAATAATGACAATCACAACAATACTGAATGAACACTTATTTTAACTTAATATAATACATCAATACAATCAATTTAGCCTCAAATAAATAATGAAACATGTTCAATTTGGTTTAAATAATGCAAAAACACAAGAAAGTAAAAGTGCAATATGTGCCATGAAAAAAGCTAACGTTTAAGTTCCTTGCTCAGAACATGAGAACATACGAAAGCTGGTGGTTCCTTTTAACGTTCAATATTCCCCGGTAAGAAGTTTTAGGTTGTAGTTATTATAGGAATTATAGGACTATTTCTCTCTATACCATTTGTATTTCATATACCTTTGACTATTGGTTGTTCTTATAGGCACTTTAGTGTTGTCAATGTAACAGTATAGCTTTCGTCCCTCTCCTCGCTCCTCCCTGGGCTCGAACCAGCAACACAACGACAACAGCCACCCTCAACTGCTCCAGGTCTCAGAGCGAGTGACGTTTGAAACGCTATTAGCGCGCACCCCGCTAACTAGCTAGCCATTTCATATCGGTTACACCAGCCTAATCTCGGGAGTTGATAGGCTTGAAGTCATAAACAGCGCAATGCTTGACGCACAACGAAGAGCTGCTGGCAAAACGCACGAAAGTGCTGTTTGAATGAATGCTTACGAGCCTACTGCTGCCTACCACCGCTCAGTCAGACTGCTCTATCAAATCATAGACTTAATTATAACATAATAACACACAGAAATACGAGCCTTAGGTCATTAATATGGTCGAATCCGGAAACTATCATCTCGAAAACAAGACGTTTATTCTTTCAGTGAAATACGGAACCGTTCCGTATTTTATCTAAGGGGTGGCATCCATCAGTCTAAATATTCCTGTTACATTGCACAACCTTCAATGTTATGTCATAATTACGTAAAATTCTGGCAAATTAGGCGGCCCAAACTGTTGCATATACACTGACTCTGCGTGCAATGAACGCAAGAGAAGTGACACAATTTCACCTGGTTAATATTGCCTGCTAACCTGGATTTATTTTAGCTAAATATGCAGGTTTAAAAATATATACTTCTGTGTATTGATTTTAAGAAAGGCATTGATGTTCATGGTTAGGTTCACATTGGAGCAACGATACACACTGCATCGATTATATGCAACGCAGGACACGCTAGATAAACTAGTAATATCATCAACCATGTGTAGTTAACTAGTGATTATGATTGTTTGATTGTTTTTTATAAGATACATTTAATGCTAGCTAGCAACTTACCTTGGCTTACTGCATTCGCGTAACAGGCAGTCTCCTTGTGGAGTGCAATGAGAGGCAGGTGGCTAGAGCGTTGGTGTCACGTCCTGACCTTAGTTCCTTTTTTATGTCTCTATTTTGGTTTGGTCAGGGCATAGGTTCGGGTGGGCATTCTATGTTTTGTATTTCTGGGTTTGGCCTGGTATGGTTCCCAATCAGAGCCAGCTGTCTATTGTGGTCTCTGATTGAGAACCATACTTAGGTAGCCTGTTCCCACTTGTGTTTGTGGG
>NW_027030869.1:0-2873 GCF_034236695.1 Oncorhynchus nerka
TTCACCCCACTAGTTAGACAGATGGCTGGATGAGGTCATGATTTCACCCCACTAGGTAGACAGCTGACTGGATGAGGTCATGATTTCACCCCACTAGGTAGACAGCTGGCTGGATGAGGTCGTGATTTCACCCCACTAGGTAGACAGCTGGCTGGATGAGGTCATGATTTCACCCCACTAGGTAGACAGATGGCTGGATGAGGTCATGATTTCACCCCACTAGTTAGACAGCTGGCTGGATGAGGTCGTGATTTCACCCCACTAGGTAGACAGCTGGCTGGATGAGGTCATGATTTCACCCCACTAGGTAGACAGATGGCTGGATGAGGTCGTGATTTCACCCCACTAGTTAGACAGCTGGCTGGATGAGGTCGTGATTTCACCCCACTAGGTAGACAGCTGGCTGGATGAGGTCATGATTTCACCCCACTAGGTAGACAGATGGCTGGATGAGGTCGTGATTTCACCCCACTAGGTAGACAGATGGCTGGATGAGGTCATGATTTCACCCCACTAGGTAGACAGATGGCTGGATGAGGTCATGATTTCACCCCACTAGGTAGACAGCTGACTGGATGAGGTCATGATTTCACCCCACTAGGTAGACAGCTGGCTGGATGAGGTCGTGATTTCACCCCACTAGGTAGACAGCTGGCTGGATGAGGTCGTGATTTCACCCCACTAGGTAGACAGATGGCTGGATGAGGTCGTGATTTCACCCCACTAGGTAGACAGATGGCTGGATGAGGTCATGATTTCACCCCACTAGTTAGACAGCTGGCTGGATGAGGTCGTGATTTCACCCCACTAGTTAGACAGATGGCTGGATGAGGTCATGATTTCACCCCACTAGGTAGACAGCTGACTGGATGAGGTCATGATTTCACCCCACTAGGTAGACAGCTGGCTGGATGAGGTCATGATTTCACCCCACTAGGTAGACAGCTGGCTGGATGAGGTCATGATTTCACCCCACTAGGTAGACAGATGGCTGGATGAGGTCATGATTTCACCCCACTAGGTAGACAGCTGGCTGGATGAGGTCGTGATTTCACCCCACTAGGTAGACAGCTGGCTGGATGAGGTCATGATTTCACCCCACTAGGTAGACAGATGGCTGGATGAGGTCGTGATTTCACCCCACTAGGTAGACAGCTGGCTGGATGAGGTCGTGATTTCACCCCACTAGGTAGACAGATGGCTGGATGAGGTCATGATTTCACCCCACTAGGTAGACAGATGGCTGGATGAGGTCGTGATTTCACCCCACTAGGTAGACAGATGGCTGGATGAGGTCATGATTTCACCCCACTAGGTAGACAGATGGCTGGATGAGGTCATGATTTCACCCCACTAGGTAGACAGATGGCTGGATGAGGTCATGATTTCACCCCACTAGGTAGACAGCTGGCTGGATGAGGTCATGATTTCACCCCACTAGGTAGACAGATGGCTGGATGAGGTCATGATTTCACCCCACTAGGTAGACAGATGGCTGGATGAGGTCATGATTTCACCCCACTAGGTAGACAGATGGCTGGATGAGGTCATGATTTCACCCCACTAGGTAGACAGATGGCTGGATGAGGTCATGATTTCACCCCACTAGGTAGACAGATGGCTGGATGAGGTCATGATTTCACCCCACTAGGTAGACAGCTGGCTGGATGAGGTCATGATTTCACCCCACTAGGTAGACAGATGGCTGGATGAGGTCATGATTTCACCCCACTAGGTAGACAGATGGCTGGATGAGGTCATGATTTCACCCCACTAGGTAGACAGATGGCTGGATGAGAGTCGTGATTTCACCCCACTAGGTAGACAGATGGCTGGATGAGGTCATGATTTCACCCCACTAGGTAGACAGATGGCTGGATGAGGTCATGATTTCACCCCACTAGGTAGACAGCTGGCTGGATGAGGTCATGATTTCACCCCACTAGGTAGACAGATGGCTGGATGAGGTCATGATTTCACCCCACTAGGTAGACAGATGGCTGGATGAGGTCATGATTTCACCCCACTAGGTAGACAGATGGCTGGATGAGGTCATGATTTCACCCCACTAGGTAGACAGATGGCTGGATGAGGTCATGATTTCACCCCACTAGGTAGACAGATGGCTGGATGAGGTCATGATTTCACCCCACTAGGTAGACAGATGGCTGGATGAGGTCATGATTTCACCCCACTAGGTAGACAGATGGCTGGATGAGGTCATGATTTCACCCCACTAGGTAGACAGATGGCTGGATGAGGTCATGATTTCACCCCACTAGGTAGACAGATGGCTGGATGAGGTCATGATTTCACCCCACTAGGTAGACAGATGGCTGGATGAGGTCATGATTTCACCCCACTAGGTAGACAGATGGCTGGATGAGGTCATGATTTCACCCCACTAGGTAGACAGATGGCTGGATGAGGTCATGATTTCACCCCACTAGGTAGACAGATGGCTGGATGAGGTCATGATTTCACCCCACTAGGTAGACAGATGGCTGGATGAGGTCATGATTTCACCCCACTAGTTAGACAGATGGCTGGATGAGGTCATGATTTCACCCCACTAGGTAGACAGCTGGCTGGATGAGGTCATGATTTCACCCACTAGGTAGACAGATGGCTGGATGAGGTCATGATTTCACCCACTAGGTAGACAGATGGCTGGATGAGGTCATGATTTCACCCCACTAGGTGAGACAGATGGCTGGATGAGGTCATGATTTCACCCCACTAGGTAGACAGAGCTGGCTGGATGAGGTCCATGATTTCACCCCACTAGGTAGACAGATGGCTGGATGAGTCATGATTTCCATCCCACTAGGTAGACAGAGTGGCTGGATGAGGTCATGAGTTTCCCCCACCAG
>NW_027030870.1:0-2875 GCF_034236695.1 Oncorhynchus nerka
TCAGCCTTCACCACAACATGCGGCTTGATAAGCATATTCTGGTGCAAACCAGTTCTTGTTGAGACCTATTAAGCCTTGTTCACATTGACAGTTTGAAGTGACTCAAATCAAGTTGTTTTGCATATCCAATTCGAATCTGTTATTTTTCTTGGAGTCTGAACAGCCAATGGTAGGCATTGTTGTCACCTTAGGTTGCTACCTAACTTTTGAATGATAGGAAGTTATCTGTCTACACCACTGTGCCACACAAGTTATTACTATGACAACTAGTTGGTATTGTCAGCAGATGACTTCTGCCTGAACACACACACACCCCATTTGTTCACTTGTAACCTGTTCTTTGGACAGTAAAGCCCGACCGATTTATCGGTTCACCAATATTGTTGGCCGATATTTCGTACCGTTGTTAAATCCATTGAAATGGACCAATATAAGATGCAAAGATGACGCTCGTCATAAAAGCCGTTCTTGATAGAATTGGACTTTTTGTACATTTCGTTATTTGTCCCCCATGGCTATAAGCCTATCTTGCCTTGGCGCGCTACACTAAGACTGGACACGACCACCGGGCCAATGCATCCACACCAGTCGGAGAGGAGAGTGAACTAACTCTTCGTCTTACTGCTTCTACCGTGAGTACTGAGTGGATAGACGCTTGCCAGCTCAATAAAATGAGCACAGGCCATTTACGTAAAGTGTCATGGGTGTCGTGACAAACAATGGATGCAATGCCCAAATGTAAAGTACGTGCTGTGCTAAGAAGTTCAAAGTTGTGGTAATGTTATAGCTTTTAGTGAAGCCAGTGAAATCTGTTGTTATTTTTGCTCTTTAGTAAGGGTAGTCCTCAAGCTCCACCATTCAAATGTTTTCAGAGACACCAAAAAACATGTCACTTGGTAGGGAATGTCCTTATTCACATTTTCAATCGCCATTTCTGTGATGAGTAAGCTGTCCAGCTAACTAGCTGTGGAGAGATTCTGACGATGTCCCCTGAGGGATGATGCTATCAGATCCTTGGGATGTCCCTATGCTAAACCCCAACCACAGATGGAACAATGAGCAAGATATTTCTCCGGATGTATAAATGTGAAGCATCCGGGTAGGCATGCTTTCCACGCACTACCAAATATGGTGATGAGGAACCCAGTGGCTGGGCAGTAGGAGAAGATGGATTTTTGCCAACATCTGCAAATTTTCTCATCGATTAAACATTTTATCTCAATACAGTTTTCTGTTTCAAAACTAGAATCTGTTACGAAGAGAGTAGACTAAGTTTGTGGACTTTGCCAAAGCTTTTAAAAAGCATTCTTTAGGAGTGCAAGGGGCGAATTTAGTTATTGCACACTTCACCGGGTAGTGTTCCCTAACAGAAATATCCAAATACATGATACAATGCTATAACATGACCTCGGGACAAAGGTGTTCAACCTTCCCAAGTTCTCTTTACTGCCACCCCGCTCCTCCGCTCCCACTGGCTTCCAGTTGAAGTCGTATCCGCTTACAAGACCATGGTGCTTGCCTCACGGAGCTGTGGAGGGAAACGGCACCTCAGTACCTCCAGGCTCTGATCAGGCCCTCTACACCCAAACAAGGGCACTGCGTTCATCCACCTCTGGCCTGCTCGCCTCCCTACCACTGGGAGGAAGTACAGTTCCCGCCAGCCCAGTCAAACTGTTCGCTGCTCTGGCCCCAATGGTGGGAACAAACTCCCTCACGACGCCAGGTCAGCGGAGTCAATCACCACCTTCCGGAGACACCTGAAACCCCACCTCTTTAAGGAATACCTAGGATAGATAAAGAATCCCCCACCCCCCCTTAAAAAGATTTAGATGCACTACTGTTCCACTGGATGTCATAAGGTGAATGCACCAATTTGTAAGTCGCTCTGGATAAGAGCGTCTGCTAAATGACTTAAATGTAAATGTAAATCACCAAGCCTTTCCTTCCACCCAACACAATACAGTGTGTGTGTGTGTGTGTCGGTTAATATGTACACCCTAGCTAGTTTACTGCCTTACATGAATAATCACTTTTCAGTGGTAAAATTTAAGGCTGAATTTAGCACTAAGACAGACTGGAACTGTAAATAATTTCAGGCCAGCTCTTCCTAACATGAATCAAATATGTAGACTACTTGCTAAATAAGCATAACCTCTTGGAATATACCATAACCTTAACTATACAGGGTACAGTCAGTGACTCGCCCAGCAAACTGGGAACATTCCTAGAACATGAGCTGATTCCCTTAAGTTCTAGTTAGAGTTTTAGAGAATGTTTTTGATTTCAAATGTTTATTTTTATTTTTCAAACAATGTTTTAAATGAAATAACCTTGAATGTTTTCCTAACAATCAATCAGGGAGGCAGGGTATTCTAGTGGGTTAGAGCGTTGGACTAGTAACCAGAAGGTTGCAAGTCTCAAACTCCCCTGAGCTGACAAGGTACAAATCTGTGTTCTGCCCTGAACAGGCAGTTAACCCACTGTTCCTAGGCTATTGAAATAGGCCGTTATTGCCTGGTTAAATAAAATCACATCTAGATCAATCCCCCAAACTGTCTCATGACGTTTTCCAGGTAATACAATGTAACTGTAATATTTTCCCAGACAAACTGCAAATCGGTTCTGTGAAAGTTCCCAGAACATTTGAGGTAGGTTTATGGAAAATGCTCCTCTTAACATATGTTAATTCGTGGTAATGATTATAGAATGTTTGTAGAAAACATTCACCTCAAGTTGAAAGAACGTTCCCAGAACACATTTAATATGTTCTTTAAAAGGTTCCCAGAATGTTTCATTAGCTTGTGGGAACAGTATACTGACAACATTGTATGAATGTTAGGACATTTGTCTTTATTTCAATCAAATGTTTAAATCT
>NW_027030871.1:0-2876 GCF_034236695.1 Oncorhynchus nerka
TTAATGTGAGTCTGGAAGGAGAGTTTACAGTCTAACCAGACACCTAGGTATTTGTAGTTGTCCACATATTCTAAGTCAGAACCGTTCAGATTAGTGATGCTAATCGGGCGGGCGGGTGCGGGCGGGCAGCGATCGGTTGAAGAGCATGCACTTAGTTTTACTTGCATTTAAGAGCAGTTGGAGGCCACGGAAGAGGTGTTATATGGCATTGAAGCTTGTTTGGAGGTTTAATAACACAGTTTGCAAAGAAGGGCCAGATGTATTCAGAATGGTGTCGTCTGCGTAGAGGTGGATCAGAGAATCACCAGCAGCAAGAGCGACATCATTGATTTTATACAGAGAAAAGAGTCGTCCCTAGAATTGAACCTTTGGCACCCCCATAGACTGCCAGAGGTCCGAACAACAGGCGAGGCAGTCATTTGAGAAACCAAGGCTATTGAGACAAGAATGTGGTGACAGACAGTCGAAAGCCTTGGCCAGGTCGATGAAGACGACTGCACAGTATTGTCCTTTATTGATGGCGGTTATGATATCGTTTAGGACCTTGAGCATGGCTGAGGTGAACCCATGACCAGCTCGGAAACCAGATTGCATAGCGGAGAAGGTACAGTGGGATTCGAAATGGTCGGTGATCTGTTTGTTAACTTAGTGTGCTTCTTCTGGTGTGCTGTGTATGGGGTTCTTCTGTGTGGTCATCTGTGGGATTAAAGCTGGAGCACTTTGCCAAAAAACAATCACACTCCAGATTCCCTGTTGCAGAACACATGCAGCTGACGTCGCTATAGCGAATTTTCCCAGGTGAAAGAGTGACCACCTGGTGGAGCCTCAATGTGGACGATACGGCTGGAAGGTCAGCTGGCATTTCTTTCACTGCATCCTCCACAGTTTGCTCCTGAATGTAAAACAATTTCACCTTGGATTGTCCTTCACTCGGAGCTTGGTACAGGGACAATTCCATGGGGATATCAACTCTTTGGCTGACAAGCCTGTTGGCCCTGCTCTTCAATGTGCCACCCACACCATCTGGGGCACCTTTGCCCTGACTAGCTTTGAAGTAGTTCCAGGTTCCTCTTGTAAACCCCTTCTTGAAAATGTCAGTACAAAAGAGGCAAAAATTACCACTCTGCTTGTACTGTGTGTAGGAACCGTCGCAAAAAAACCAACATCCGGGCATCTCTCTTGGATTTCCCTCAGGATGGGCTCCAGGTGTTGCCATATGGCAGGTGGTCACTTCAGTCTGGATGACAATACAGTGCAGAAGGAGGTAGGGGCAGATGCTGTTAACCTCTTGCTTCTACCTGAGACGCTTGCGTCCCAACTAGAGCTCTGGAAATGCAAATGTGCTACGCTAAATGCTAATAGTATTAGTTAAAACTCAAACGTTCATTAAAATACACATGCAGGGTATCGAATTAAAGCTACACTCGTTGTGAATCCAGGCAACAAGTCAGATTTTTAAAATGCTTTTCGGCGAAAGCATGAGAAGCTATTATCTGATAGCATGCACCAATACACTACAACACAAAAGCCACGCAGGGGACGTAAACAAAATAATTAGCATTTCGGCGTTACACAAACCGCACAATAAAATAGAAAACAGTCCTTACCTTTCACCATCTTCTTTGTTGGCACTCCTAGATGTCCCATAAACACTATTGGGTCTTTATTTCGATTAAATCGGTCCATATAAAGCCTAGATATCGTTATATGTAGACTGTGTGATAAACGAAAAAAACATAGTTTCAAAACGTAACGTCATTTTTTTAAATTCAAAAAGTCGACGATAAACTTTCACAAAACACTTCGAAATACTTTTGTAATGCAACTTTAGGTATTAGTAAACGTTAATAAGCGATACAATTCATCAGGAGGCGATGTAAAGATCATTAGCTGTCCGTCTGGAAAAATGTCCGGCTAGAAACTCAACAAAAATATCCGGTCCTAGACCTGAAGAAATACGGTGCCTCGCATGTGTTTGACCAAGAAAAAACTCGAAGGGAAATGACAAGACTCTAGACACCGTGTGGAAGCTGTAGGTACTGCAACCTCAGTCAATTAATTGTGGTTCACCTTTATCAATGGGTTCAAGTAGCGCATGGATATATTTTCCCATTTTCAGTGATCAGTTTTTCCTGTGCTTTTCGATGTAAATGCCGTTCTGATAAAGCCACAGCAGTGATTTAACCAGTTTTATAAACGTCTGAGTGTTTTCTATCCACACAGACTAAGCAAATGCATATACTATATTCCTGGCATGAGTAGCAGGGCGCTGAAATGTTGCGCAATTTTTAACAGAATGTTCAAAAAAGTAGAGGGTCGACTTAAGAGGTTAATGTGATGCACCAAAATGGACAGCTTGTGCTTGAGTGTTGTACTTGCAGCCGTAGTTCTCAGAGAAGTCAATATGGACTGCACATTAATTTGCAAGGAGGTTCAGCGCCTGTGAGAAAACATATTGCTGTCTGATGTTATAGAGATGGTGCCTGAACTTCTGGAGCAAAATGTTTCCACCAGCTCTTCTTGTGGGGCATTCAAATCATTTTTTCAAAGTGATCTTTGTGCTCTTTGTCCACAGTGGTACACTGAAGGTGGGAGATGCGATCGGTGTCTCTGTAGTGGCTTTTGAGTGTATAGGTATTATTGCTGCATTGCTCACATTCCCCATACATACATACATGCATACATACATACATACATGCATGCATGCATACATGCATGCATACATACATACATACATACATACATGCATGCATACATACATACATACATACATGCATGCATGCATACATACATGCATACATACATACATACATGCATACATGCATACATACATAGCTTGCTTGTGGTGTCACACGTGACGGCATGCGTCCAGGCTC
>NW_027030873.1:0-2877 GCF_034236695.1 Oncorhynchus nerka
ACATGGGCTCTGATACCATACAGGACAATCCACCCTGGGATATCAATGGCACGCCATACAGGAACGATACGTTATCTAGAGACATGGGCTCTGTTGCCATGCAGGAGCGATACGTTATCTAGAGACATGGCTCTGATACCATACAGGAACGATACGTTATCTAGAGACATGGGCTCTGATACCATACAGGAACGATACGTTATCTAGAGACATGGGCTCTGATACCATACAGGAACGATACGTTATCTAGAGACATGGGCTCTGTTACCACACAGAACGTACGTTATCTAGAGACATGGGCTCTGATACCATACAGGAGACGATCACGTTATCTAGAGACATGGGCTCTGATGCCATACAGGAACGATACGTTATCTAGAGACATGGGCTCTGATACCATACAGGAAGCGATACGTTATCTAGAGACATGGGCTCTGATACCATACAGGAACGATACATGTTAGTGTGAGATGATATACAGTGCATTCAGAAAGTGTATCAGACCCCTTGACGTTTCCACGTTTCTAGGGCATTACAACCTTATTCGTAAAATGGATTAGATAAATATCCTCTAGCAATCCACACACAGTACCCGTAACGACATCATATACTTAGAACGACATCACAGTACCCCGTGATACGACATCGCAGTACCCGTGATATAGACATAGGCAGTGCCCCCATAAAGACATCACGGTACCTATAGCGACATGCACAGTACTCCATAACGACATCACAGTACCGCCATCATATACATCACAGTACCCATGAACGACATCACAGTATCCGTAACGACATCTGACAGTACTCATAACGCGACATCACAGTACCCCATGACTGACATCACAGTACCCCATGCGACATCACAGTACCCATAACGACATCACAGTACCCCATAGCGACATCACAGTACCCGTCAGCGACATCACAGTACCCATAACGACATCCACAGTACCCCATAACGACATCACAGTACCCGTACATCACATACCCTGACATCACAGTACCCCGTAACGACATCACAGTACCCCATAATATACATCACAGTACCCCGTAACGACATCACAGTACCCCATAACGACATCACAGTACCCCATAACGACATCACAGTACCCCATAACGACATCACAGTACCCCGTAACGACATCACAGTACCCCATAACGACATCACAGTACCCCGTAACGACATCACAATACCCCATAACGACATCACAGTACCCCATAACGACATCACAGTACCCCGTAACGACATCACAGTGCCCATAGCGACATCACAGTACCCGATAGCGACATCCTGACGGTACCTGCGACATCACAGTACTTGCCAGATAACGACATCACAATACCCCATGCGACCATCACGGTGCCCATAGCGACATCGCAGTGCCCGTGTGACGTCACGGTGCCCCTCGCGACATCCGCGTGCCCATAAGCGACATCACAGTACCCCATAACGACGTCACGGTCAATCACGGTGCCCCCATATTGACGACGTCACAGTGCCCCATGTGACGGTACCCCATGACATCCACGGTGCCCCATAATGACATCCACAGTGCCCATATTGACATCACAATACCCCATAGCGACATCACAGTACCCATGTAACGACATCACAGTACCCCGTAACGACATCACAGTGCCCGTAACGACATCACGAGTACCCCATAACGACATCACAGTACCCGATAACGACATCACAATGCCCCATAACGACATCACAGTGCCCAGTAACAACATCACAGTACCCGTAAGACATCACAGTGCCCGTAAGCGACATCACAGTGCTCCGTAACGACATCCACAATACCCCATAGCGACATCACAGTACCCAGTAACGACATCACAGTACCCGTAACGACATCGCGAATTGCCCGATACTGACATCACAATACCCGTAGCGACATCCACAGTGCCCCGTAACAACATCACAGTACCCGTGACGACATCACAGTGCCCGTACTGACATCACAGTGCCCGTGCGACATCGCAATGCCCGTAACGACATCACGGTGCCCGTGACGACATCACAGTGCCCGTAACGACATCGCAGTACCCGTGCGACATCACAATGCCCGTGTGACGTCCTGGTGCCCGATAAGCGACGTCCACGGTGATACCCCATCGCGACATCCGCAGTGCCCGTGTGACGTCACAATGCCCCGTGCCCCATGCGGGCATCACAGTGCCCGGTGCCCCATGTGACATCCACGGTGCCCCCATAGTGCCCGTGCGACATCGCGGTGCCCATCGCGGTACCCGTGCGACATCACAGTGCCCGTGCTTGACATCTGGTGCTTATAATGACATCACAATGCCATGATGACATCCGGTGCCCGTAGTGACATCACAGTGCCCATAGTGACTGTCCGTGCCCGTGCGACATCCACGGTACCCCATAGTGACATCCACAGTGCCCCGTCATTGGGCACCATCGCGGTGCCCATGTGACATCCGGTGCCCATAGCGACATCACAATGCCCGTCGCGACATCCTGATGCCCATAGCGACATCACAGTACCCCATATTAGGCATCCACAGTGCCCCATAATGACATCACAGTGCCCATTAACGACATCCACAATGCAGTAACATTTACATTTAAGTCGTTTAGCAGACGGCTCTTATCGTGCGACGTCACAATGCCCCATAACGACATCCCACAATGCCAGTAGCAGGCATCACAGTGCCCGTGTGACATCCACAGTGCCCAGTAACGACGCAGTGCCCATTAACGACAATCCACAATACCCGTAAACGACATCACAGTGCCCGTAACGACATCCACAATGCCCGTACGACATCCACAATGCCCGATTAGCGACATCACAGTTCCCGTGCGACATCACGAGTTCCCATAGCGACATCACAGTACCC
>NW_027030874.1:0-2879 GCF_034236695.1 Oncorhynchus nerka
CGACAGTACGTAACAGATATGGACCAGGCTAGCTAACAACAGTATGTAACAGATATGGACCAGGCTAGCTAACAACAGTACGTAACAGATATAGACCAGGCTAGATAACGACAGTACGTAACAGATATGGACCAGGCTAGATAACGACAGTACGTAACAGATATGGAACAGGCTAGATATCAAATCAAATCAAATCAAATTTTATTTGTCACATACACATGGTTAGCAGATGTTAATGCGAGTGTAGCGAAATGCTTGTGCTTCTAGTTCCGACAATGCAGTGATAACCAACAAGTAATCTAACTAACAATTCTAAAACTACTGTCTTATACACAGTGTAAGGGGATAAAGAATATGTACATAAGGATATATGAGTGAGTGATGGTACAGAGCAGCATACAGTAGATGGTATCGAGTACAGTATATACATATGAGATGAGTATGTAGACAAAGTAAACAAAGTGGCATAGTTAAAGTGGCTAGTGATACATGTATTACATAAGGATGCAGTCGATGATGTAGAGTACAGTATATACGTATGCATATGAGATGAATAATGTAGGGTAAGTAACATTATATAAGGTAGCATTGTTTAAAGTGGCTAGTGATATATTTATACATTTCCCATCAATTCCCATTATTAAAGTGGCTGGAGTTGGGTCAGTGTCAATGACAGTGTAGTTGGCAGCAGCCACTCAATGGTGGCTGTTTAACAGTCTGATAGCCTTGAGATAGAAGCTGTTTTTCAGTCTCTCAGTCCCAGCTTTGATGCACCTGTACTGACCTCGCCTTCTGGATGATAGCGGGGTGAACAGGCAGTGGTTCGGGTGGTTGATGTCCTTGATGATCTTTATGGCCTTCCTGTAACATCGGGTGGTGTAGGTGTCCTGGAGGGCAGGTAGTTTGCCCCCGTGATGCGTTGTGCAGACCTCACTACCCTCTGGAGAGCCTTACGGTTGAGGGCGGAGCAGTTGCCGTACCAGGCGGTGATACAGCCCGCCAGGATGCTCTCGATTGTGCATCTGTAGAAGTTCGTGAGTGCTTTTGGTGACAAGCCGAATTTCTTCAGCCTCCTGAGGTTGAAGAGGCGCTGCTGCGCCTTCTTCACGACGCTGTCAGTGTGAGTGGACCAATTCAGTTTGTCTGTGATGTGTATGCCGAGGAACTTAAAACTTGCTACCCTCTCCACTACTGTTCCATCGATGTGGATAGGGGGGTGTTCCCTCTGCTGTTTCCTGAAGTCCACAATCATCTCCTTAGTTTTGTTGACGTTGAGTGTGAGGTTATTTTCCTGACACCACACTCCGAGGGCCCTCACCTCCTCCCTGTAGGCCGTCTCGTCGTTGTTGGTAATCAAGCCTACCACTGTTGTGTCGTCCGCAAACTTGATGATTGAGTTGGAGGCGTGCGTGGCCACGCAGTCGTGGGTGAACAGGGAGTACAGGAGAGGGCTCAGAACGCACCCTTGTGGGGCCCCGTGTTGAGGATCAGCGGGGAGGAGATGTTGTTGCCTACCCTCACCACCTGGGGCGGCCCGTCAGGAAGTCCAGTACCCAGTTGCACAGTGCGGGGTCGAGGACCCAGGGTCTCGAGCTTGATGACGAGCTTGGAGGGTACTATGGTGTTGAATGCCGAGCTGTAGTCGATGAACAGCATTCTCACATAGGTATTCCTCTTGTCCAGGTGGGTTAGGGCAGTGTGCAGTGTGGTTGAGATTGCATCGTCTGTGGACCTATTTGGGCGGTAAGCAAATTGGAGTGGGTCTAGGGTGTCAGGTAGGGTGGAGGTGATATGGTCCTTGACTAGTCTCTCAAAGCACTTCATGATGACGGAAGTGAGTGCTACGGGCGGTAGTCGTTTAGCTCAGTTACCTTAGCTTTCTTGGGAACAGGAACAATGGTGGCCCTCTTGAAGCATGTGGGAACAGCAGACTGGTATAGGGATTGATTGAATATGTCCGTAAACACACCGGCCAGCTGGTCTGCGCATGCTCTGAGGGCGCGGCTGGGGATGCCGTCTGGGCCTGCAGCCTTGCGAGGGTTAACACGTTTAAATGTCTTACTCACCTCGGCTGCAGTGAAGGAGAGACCGCATGTTTTCGTTGCAGGCCGTGTCAGTGGCACTGTATTGTCCTCAAAGCGGGCAAAAGTTATTTAGTCTGCCTGGGAGCAAGACATCCTGGTCCGTGACTGGGCTGGGTTTCTTCTTGTAGTCCGTGATTGACTGTAGACCCTGCCACATGCCTCTTGTGTCTGAGCCATTGAATTGAGATTCCACTTTGTCCCTGTACTGACGCTTAGCTTGTTTAATAGCCTTGCGGAGGGAATAGCTGCATTGTTTATATTCGGACATGTTACCAGACACCTTGCCCTGATTAAAAGCAGTGGTTCGCGCTTTCAGTTTCACGCGAATGCTGCCATCAATCCACGGTTTCTGGTTTGGGAATGTTTTTATCGTTGCTATGGGAACGACATCTTCGACGCACGTTCTAATGAACTCGCACAACGAATCAGCGTATTCGTCAATATTTTCATCTGACGCAATACGAAACATGTCCCAGTCCACGTGATGGAAGCAGTCTTGGAGTGTGGAGTCAGCTACGTAACAGATATGGACCAGGCTAGATAACGACAGTACGTAACAGATATGGAACAGGCTAGATAACGACAGTACGTAACAGATATGGAACAGGCTAGATAACGACAGTACGTAACAGATATGGACCAGGCTAGATAACGACAGTATGTAACAGATATGGACCAGGCTAGCTAATGATAGTACGTAACAGATATGGACCAGGCTAGATAACGACAGTACGTAACAGATATGGACCAGGCTGGATAACGACAGTATGTAACAGATATGGACCAGGCTAGATA
>NW_027030875.1:0-2880 GCF_034236695.1 Oncorhynchus nerka
TAGTATACCACAACATATTGTAGCTATAACACACCTGTAGGTAGTATATCACAAATATATTGTATATATACACACCTGTAGGTAGTAAATCACAACATATTGTAGTTATAACACACCTGTAGGTAGTATATCACAACATATTGTAGTTATAACACACCTGTAGCTAGTATATCACAACATATTGTAGTTATAACACACCTGTAGGTAGTATATCACAACATATTGTAGTTATAACACACCTGTAGGTAGTATATCACAACATATTGTAGTTATAACACACCTGTAGGTAGTATATCACAACATATTGTAGTTATAACACACCTGTAGGTAGTATATCACAACATATTGTAGTTATAACACTCCTGTAGCTAGTATATCACAACATATTGTAGTTATAACACACCTGTAGGTAGTATATCACAACATATTGTAGTTATAACACACCTGTAGGTAGTAAACCACAACATATTGTAGTTATAACACACCAGTAGGTAGTATATCACAACATATCACACCTGTAGGTAGTATATCACAACAGATCACACCTGTAGGTAGTATATCACAACATATTGTAGTTATAACACACCTGTAGGTAGTATACCACAACATATTGTAGTTATAACACACCTGTAGCTAGTATATCACAACATATTGTAGTTATAACACACCTGTAGCTAGTATATCACAACATATTGTGTTATCACACCTGTAGCTAGTATATCACAACATATTGTAGTTATAACACACCTGTAGGTAGTATATCACAACATATTGTAGTTATAACACACCTGTAGGTAGTATATCACAACATATCACACCTGTAGGTAGTATATCACAACATATCACACCTGTAGGTGGTATATCACAACATATTGTAGTTATAACACACCTGTAGGTAGTATATCACCACATATTGTAGTTATTACACACCTGTAGGTAGTATATCACAACATATTGTAGTTATAACACACCTGTAGGTAGTATACCACAACATATTGTAGTTATTACACACCTGTAGGTAGTAAACCACAACATATTGTAGTTATAACACACCTGTAGGTAGTATATCACAACATATTGTAGTTATATCACACCTGTAGGTAGTATATCACAACATATTGTAGTTATTACACACCTGTAGGTAGTATATCACAACATATTGTAGTTATAACACACCTGTAGGTAGTAAACCACAAAATATTGTAGTTATAACACACCTGTAGGTAGTATATCACAACATATTGTAGTTATAACACACCTGTAGGTAGTAAACCACAAAATATTGTAGTTATAACACACCTGTAGGTAGTAAACCACAAAATATTGTAGTTATAACACACCTGTAGGTAGTAAACCACAAAATATTGTAGTTATAACACACCTGTAGGTAGTAAACCACAAAATATTGTAGTTATAACACACCTGTAGGTAGTAAACCACAACATATTGTAGTTATTACACACCTGTAGCTAGTATATCACAACATATTGTAGTTATATCACACCTGTAGCTAGTATATCACAACATATTGTAGTTATAACACACCTGTAGGTAGTATATCACAACATATTGTAGTTATAACACACCTGTAGCTAGTATATCACAACATATTGTAGTTATAACACACCTGTAGCTAGTATATCACAATATATCACACCTGTAGGTAGTATATCACAACATATTGTAGTTATAACACACCTGTAGCTAGTATATCACAATATATCACACCTGTAGGTAGTAAACCACAACATATTGTAGTTATAACACACCTGTAGCTAGTATATCACAACATATTGTAGTTATAACACACCTGTAGGTAGTATATCACAACATATTGTAGTTATAACACACCTGTAGCTAGTATATCACAATATATCACACCTGTAGCTAGTATATCACAACATATTGTAGTTATAACACACCTGTAGGTAGTATATCACAACATATTGTAGTTATAACACACCTGTAGGTAGTATATCACAACATATTGTAGTTATAACACACCTGTAGGTAGTATATCACAACATATTGTAGTTATAACACACCTGTAGGTAGTATATCACAACATATTGTAGTTATAACACTCCTGTAGCTAGTATATCACAACATATTGTAGTTATAACACACCTGTAGGTAGTATATCACAACATATTGTAGTTATAACACACCTGTAGGTAGTAAACCACAACATATTGTAGTTATAACACACCAGTAGGTAGTATATCACAACATATCACACCTGTAGGTAGTATATCACAACAGATCACACCTGTAGGTAGTATATCACAACATATTGTAGTTATAACACACCTGTAGGTAGTATACCACAACATATTGTAGTTATAACACACCTGTAGCTAGTATATCACAACATATCACACCTGTAGGTAGTATATCACAACATATTGTAGTTATTACACACCTGTAGCTAGTATATCACAACATATTGTAGTTATAACACACCTGTAGGTAGTATATCACAACATATTGTAGTTATAACACACCTGTAGGTAGTATATCACAACGTATATCACACCTGTAGGTAGTATATCACAACATATCACACCTGTAGGTAGTATATCACAACATATCACACACCTGTAGGTGGTATATCACAACATATTGTAGTTATAACACACCTGTAGGTAGTATATCACCACATATTGTAGTTATTACACACCTGTAGGTAGTATATCACAACATATTGTAGTTATAACACACCTGTAGGTAGTATACCACAACATATTGTAGTTATTACACACCTGTAGGTAGTAAACCACAACATATTGTAGTTATAACACACCTGTAGGTAGTATATCACAACATATTGTAGTTATATCACACCTGTAGGTAGTATATCACAACATATTGTAGTTATTA